>NC_056737.1:546066590-546094090 GCF_019279795.1 Protopterus annectens
GCCTTTTTGCCTAGACATAAAAACTGTTGAACTGTTTCTCTGTAACAAGTCTTTAAGATTATAGCCTCTTTTAAAAGTGAATAGCGGGGTATTACCCAACCTGCCATGTAAGCCAGCATTGGTGATGAAGTACCAATTCTTGCAAATTATGGAACATAAGAGACCTGAGTGTAAGCTAAATGACGAAACAAAAGATATAGAAAAGTTAGGTTCACTGTGGGTCTCAAAGACTACCAAATTATTGGCCTCAACTGAGGGTGGATTACCTCTTGGCTGAACAACATTCACCTCAATTCTATCGTGTTCTATAGGTTGAAGTAACGGTAAATAAAAACCTTCCCTTCGTTTTGATGACACTTCACCAATCAGATCAAAAATAAGATCCTCAGGGTAACCACGGCTTCCAAACATCTCCGCAAGTAATGAACATTCCTGCTCAAAGGCATCAGGGGTGCTACACATACGAGCAGCCCTTACCAGTTGCCCTTTAACAATAGATCTCTTCTGTCTCCAAGGGTGGCAACTGGAAAAATGTAAAAAAGAGTTGCAGTATGTTGCCTTCCTATGGATGGTTGAGCAGAATCTATTGTTGTTAGTGTCCTGTTCAACATCAAGGTAATCAATGTTGGATGTTGAAAAATGGTGGGTGAATTTCAAAAACTCGGTGGTAGAGTTCATGTATGTTAATAAGTTTAAGGCATCACTTTCACTACCTTGGAATAAGACAAAGACATCGTCAAGAAACCGGGTATAAATCCTTGATCTTTCGACAAATGGTGCGTGATTGAATAAGAAGTTCTTCTCCCAATAGGCCACGAACATATTGGCAACGCTGCTGCCACATGGGGACCCCATAGCTATGCCTTTCTTTTGCAGATAGTAATCTCCGTCAAATATGAAAAAATTAGAGGACAGCACGATGTCTAGTAGTACTGTCACCAAGTAAATGTCATTATTGCATGCTCCACAATCCCTCAGCATGAGTTCGATCCATTCAATAGCCACATCGTGTGGTATTGATGTGTACAGATCAACCACATCGATTGTTAAAAAATTGTAACTAGGATCAAAGTGGGTGTCATTAATCAAACTGAGGAAAGACCAAGAATCTTTACAAATTTGGGAGATGTTCTTCAGATATTTGCTAATGACATTTTCAATGAGGCGTGCACACGGATGGGTGATCGAATTTCTGCCATCCACTAAGGCTCTCATTGGAGGATCAGTAAGGCTTTTATGCATTTTAGGGATCCCAAACATGACAGGTACCCTCGGGTATGAGATGTCAATAAAATTGTACGTGTCTATGTTTATTCTCCCCTCTAGGTAGAGGTCCCTAAAATATCCTTTGATCCTGTTGTAGCTGACATTTAATTCATTTAGAGAAGAGTTAGCGTAGGCAGGTGTGTCTAGTACTAGTGACATACGTCTACTGTATTCACCTTTATCAAAAATCACTAAACCACCACCCTTGTCTGGCTTGGTAACCCTTACTGCTGAGTTACTGATTTTGTTCAATGCCAGGAATTGGTCTGGGGAAGTGTTCTTACAGGTTTTATCAAATCCTCTTGAGGTATGTAGTTGCCTGAAATCCAATTCACAAGCCTTTTCAAATGTGAGCAAGCCAGAATGTAAGGGGGGGTTAAAGGTGCTTGGTAACTTCAAACCAAGAGTAGAACCAGGCAAATCATTGTTGAAAAAAATATTCAGGTTAAGTTTACACACAAAAAGCTTTAAGTCCATAAGTGTTTTGGCTAATCTGAAGGAATGGTCAGGTACGAAGTTCAAACCTTTAGCTAGTAATTCTGTTAATTCTTGATCAACAATGACTTCAGAGAAGTTATAGATGAAAAAGTCACCTTTTTTATTTGAAAAAACTGTCGGGTAATCTACATTGCCCGTTATATCAGTTTGTTGAGAAGTGTCAACCTCTATCAGTGGATGATTCAATTCCTGTACTTGTTCCTCTGAAACTGGTTGTTTTTCCCTAAAAAAGGCTTTTGGTTGCTATTCTTGTTTTTATTGTTATTAAAAGATTTGATCCTATTACTTCTCCGAGGTCCCTGCACACCCGAAGAGTTACCCTGATCACTTTCAGAGGTGACTTGAGTAACAGTTTGTGCTTCCCCATGGTCGTTATGAAAACAAGTTGATTCAGGTTCTTCATGGGTACCCAAACTGTTAAGCTTTCTGATCAAGTTGGGAAAAGCGGATTTATTTTGATACGCATGTCTGTCCCTCTCAAGTTTCTTGACTTTGTTTGCTTTCAATTTAACTAGCATTGAATCAATGCTAGTAAATGATCGATGGTAGTCATATTTGTATCTGTAAAAATTATTATCAGATTTAATAGTGTTATCTAGCTTAGACGCTTCATCCAAAAGCACAGAAATGTGCTTGGTATAATTTTTGATCATTAAGTCTAATAACTCAGCGCCTTGTTTGTTGAATAAGGCCTCTAAGTCTGTAAGGATTACAGAATCAGTGAACAGGCCTGTAGGGGTAAAGGAACTTCGAAGCCCCTTAGGTACAACACCTTCCTTCAGGCACTGCTGGAAGTACGAAACTTCCAATTGTAGTTTTTTGATTTTTAACATGAGGTTATCAAGAGTCTTTAAGTTCTTTGTAATACTGTCAAAAATATTACCTTGATCCGAGGAGTCAGTCGCCGGTAAGCCCAAAGTTGAAGAATTACTGAACTCAAAAGCTGCAGCGTTGTTTGCCCATTCGGCTAAGGAGGGCATCCCAATAAGCGAGTCAGTCTCCCCATTTACTTCCTGTATACCAGACAATGCGCCGTTGATAGTACGTGTGGGCAAATTGCCATTAGGACTCCTGTTGATGATGTTTCTGTCAGCATTAACAGAATGGACAGCCAAGCCGTTGTTTCTTACATCAGGCCGAGTTAAAAACTCACATTCCGTTAAGGAAGTCACGCCAGAGGGTTGAAGACGAGGAATTTGCCCTGCTGGAATGTCTGCATTACTGTCGCCCGATGCAGAGCGGTTAATGTCTGTAGAATTGAGTCCGTGAGTGCGATGGACTTAACCACATAGTGGTAATACAAGTAAAACATTAATTATGGCTTTCACATATTTTTGATTAGTAGAACTCTTGACAGCATATCAAGAGCATTTTACAGACATGACTCCACACAGGAAATGTTACTTCACACCCTTAATTTTACTGGTTTGAAGGGACAATCACAAAACAATGAGGAAAGGGAAAATATAGGCATCAAGCTTCACCTCAGTAATAACAATTGTAAAATAACATAAGGTGTACATTACAGCCAGCAGCATAAAAAATTATCCAAAACAGAATGAGTGTCATCAGTCATGATTTATATATCTGTCATGAAGCCAAGAAATTTTTGAGCAGCATGCTTCCTAACAATGTTTGCAGTTTGGAACACCCTATATGGTATACATTCAACTCTTCATCCTGTTCAAGAGAAAATTAGCCTGACTGGACATAGTGCAGTGACACTAAGCCCAGTAGCCCAAAGGTCTACGCCATTGGTCATCATTGGTGCACAATGCTAATTTCCTTGCAAATGCAGAGTACAAAAACAGAAGGCTTTTTGGTGGGCCATTTCTAGCCATGTGTGTTTTTGTAATCCTATTTTTTGACCAGATTAAATGTGTGAAAAATGGGTTGTTAGGACAGTGGTGAAAATGGCAGGCAAGCAGAGGGAATGACATAGGAGGAACCATACAGAAAGTTGCAGGGTGGTAATGGGAGAGCACCATATCTATCCACTTCTTTTCAACATAAATGTAGAATTGTAGACAGAATTTCATGACTTTAGAGAGTCCTCCACACCAGGGATGTGTGATAACAACAAATAATGTTGTATAGCCAATTGGAGAAAATCAAGTGTGTAGCTGTAGTGTTAAAAATGTAAATGTATAGGTTCATAGGTAGGTACTAAGCTATTGGCCCAAAGGTTTGTGTAAGCCTAGCCAACAAGGTTTTCTGACCTTTGCCACCCAAGAAAGTTATTTTCCTGTGCACCTGTCGAGCAGAACCACAGAAGTGATCACTGGGGTGACTTTACTATTTCCCATCCACTCATCAAGATTTTTCTTGAAGAGTGCTTATAAGGAACTCTGCTTGACATAAATAGGTTGTTCAAGAGTATGGGTAGTCTCTGGGACAGGAATCTATCTCTCCAGCATGTTCTGTTTATTGTGGTGACAAGGTTTATGTCCCTGGAGTGTGTAGCTCGGTGGGTTGGGATTTCTTTAGTTGTAGCATGTGGAACAGCTCTGGGTTTGACATAGCTTTGTATGTTATGCAGAGATCATCTCAAAGTATGCGATATGCTATGGAATACAGCTGGAGGTTTTTGAGATCATCAGTGTAGGGCAGCTGTTTGAGTCCCGTAATACTCTTTGCAAGGTATTTCTGTGGCCTTTCTAGCTGTTGCAGATGTCTTGTGAGGTACATTCCAAAAGGGACATTGTACTGAATAATGGGTCTAATATGAGCTGAGTAGAGAACAATGACCTCTTTTCTCCTGGATGAGAACTCTTTCGTGATGAGGTGTGTCACGTAGAAGGATTTCCTGACTACTGTGGTGATGTGATTGTCAAAGGAGAGACTACTGTCTACCTGAGTCCCAAGGTCTCTTATCACACCTTCAATGTTAAGTGGACTGCCGCCTATGTGGTAGTTTATGGGTACCACGTTTTTACCAAAGGGGATGACAATGCACTTTTTGGCATTGAGCTTGAGGCCATGGCTCTGACACTAAGCATCAGTCTCAGTGAGGTCTTTCTGTAGGATGTCCACGTCATTCGGAGACACGACTGTGGCACCTAATTTGCAGTTGTCTCGAACTTTGTCAGCCAGAGGCCCTTAGTGTTAGCCTGTACTTCTAAGAAGTAGATACCAAACAGGAGAGGACCCAAGACTGAACTCTGTGGTACTCATCTTGTCACAGGTTTGAAGGTACATTTGGAGTCTGCAACTTTTATAGTGTGGGTTCTGTCAGTGAGCCAGTTGGCAACCCATCTTGTGATGTATGGATTTATACCCAGTTTAGTGAGTTTATCTATGATTGCAGAATGGGGGATGGTGTTGAAAGCCGTGGCGAGGTCAAGATAAGCTGTGTGAACTGCCTTACCCTCATCTATGGCTTTGGTGACTGTTTCAAAGAAGTTGATCAGGTTCAGGAGGCATGATCAAACACTAAGTGAGTGGGCTCCAGAATTTGGAGGTTACCAATGTCTTTTATGTCACTAAGCTGAAACATGTCTCTCAGGTGTACAGGAATGTCAATAATAGCTTATGAACGATCTATGTAATATACAGATGTAGATTTTGCCCTATACTGTGCATCAAGCATTTCAACTGATCAGTGTTTGTAAAGCAGTGATCAGGTCAATGGTAGCTTTACTGCAGCTTCAAGATGTGTCCTTGGGGGTTGTCTCTGTCTGCTGCATACCTCTTAACATTTTAGCACAAGAAATCTGGACAAGGCATAAAATAATGGGGTTACAAAGGCCCAAAAATACAGACAGATTATAATATTCCTCTTAGAAAGTTTCTGGAAAAACAGAATTTGCATTAATATGCATTTTCTAAAGAATATGATGTCACAAAGTCAAATGTATGTCATTATTTAGTGACATCAGTCCTCAGTGATTTTTCAGAAAACTACAAGTTGTGTGAAGAAACAGACCAAAAGTATGAGGCAAATATCTGGGCATTCTGCAAAAAGCTGGACAATTAAGAGGTATGGTCTAATGTTAACAGAACACAACCATTACATGGTTAAGTAAAGGTTGTGAACTTTTTTAGGCATCAATTTTAGTATTTGTACGTGCTCAGGATTTTAGGTTTTGGCTTAGGTAGTCAGTGAGTGTATTATCCTTTGCCTCTTAGTGAGAGCCATTATATATTGCACATACCTATGTTTGCCAACACCATCTGCAGCTCCTGGTTCCCCTTCAGACTTCTTATCTATATCTGTTGAAACTGCTGCCCTACCTGTGACCCTGGAAACTGTGGTTTTGCCCCTTGTTGGCCTTGTTGAATATGTTTTACAAAGAATTATTTTATGTAACATGGTACAGACTGTTAGTATTTGGGCAGGGCTGGATGAGTCACATTGCAGGCCACCTTCTGATGTGTGTTGACACAGGAACCTTTATTTGAGAAAGCCAAATACATATTCTATGGTATTTCTAGTTTGAGCACTGGCATCATTGTATCCTTGCTCAGTGAGTTTGTCTAGGTTTCTCAGGGTTGTCATGCGCCAAGGGTGCGGTGCATAATCTGCATCACCCACTAGATGCCCCTTTGTGGAAACTCACCCGTAGCAAACCTTATGTGCAGTTCACAGGTTTGCTATATGTGTGAGTCATGAAAGCTGCCCGGGTTACCTGCACAGACATTGTAGATGATCATTTGGGTATTACAGACAACCTGACAGCTTATAGAGTGGTATCATTTTCAGTTAATGCACCTCCTTCCATGTTCAATGGGTGGGGATTTTAGTTCTATGTATGTGGAATCTATGGCTCCCAAAACTTCAGGAAAGTGTGCTGATGCATAAAATTCCTTCATCATCCTTGTTCTCTCCTCTGGGCTGCATGGATATAGATATGATCCTTTCCATATTTTAGCATTGCATTTAAAAAACTGATGTAATATTTTAGTTGCAGAGACCAGTGGCACCTCTAATATATCTACTGAGTATCTCTGGAAAGTTCCTGTAGCTAATATACATAATACTACATATACCTTTCCTTCCACAGGGATGGAATCTCTATGATTTCCCCAGAGTCTCAGGTGAGGGAGGCAGAGGTTGCATATTTACTGTAGTGCTTCCCTGTCTACCCATTACCACTGTACAATGCTGTGTCATGCAGTCCCTCATAAGTCAAACAGGATTTAAACACCATTCTTCTTCTTGGCCAAGGTCTGGCAGCAACAGCAGCAGGTGCACCTTGAATTAATGATGGCAACAGCAACCCCCTAACATTTTTTTAAGTGTCATTGTTGCTGTATTCCAAAGAATTTTGGATTTCAGGGTGAAATGCAACACTGAGTGTACACAATTACTTTATATATTCTTGAATAGCTCTGCTATATTGAATCAGTTAATTAGAAACCTTGATCCTTGGATGATAAATTGCAAGTTCACCATTGGTCTGGCCCCCATGTATCTGATGGACAGATATCAACAATGAGTAATAAACCCTTAACTAGCATACCCCCACATAACCCTTACCTACCTCTTTACTAACATATCAAACCATATATTTGTCAAAGGAAGTTGGGGAAAATCAGATGGCTTGCAAGGCTAGTCTTGTAAAGACCCAGGTGGTCATTAGCCTAGTATAAACCTATGAACCTATAATTTTGATACTTATGCTTTCATTAGAATATTTAGCCATTTACCATATTTAAATTAATATGAAATGGCTCGCTATCATATCTGAGATGTGCACACAATAACAGTACTCAGTGTAGACATTCATCAATCTGTCCCAGAATTTTTGACAGGACAGAAATTTAACAGTTCACAGATGCTAACATTTGATTTATCTATACTGGATGTTAATGCAAGGAACATTAGTAACTTTTTTAATTGAAAAATGTGTTATGTTCACATAAGACTGGTGTTGATAGAGTTTTTGAAAATGTAATTAAGAGCATTTGACTGTGAACTAAGTATTCTTTCAGGGTATAAATGTAGAGGTCTTATAACCGGGATTAAAGGTTATAATGAAATATGTGATTCTTACATCTTTAATGATAATATCAATGTTGAAGATTTTGTAACTATGACAATAAAGTAAACCCTGGAACTGATTACAGTTATTGGACTGTATAAACCATTGAAGTTAACTACTGATGACTTAGAGGAATTCATATGTTTCTTGTATGCAACACAAAAAGGAAACATGATAATAACTGGAATCCAAATTTACCAAAAACAGATTGAAATAATATTGATTCAACATTATTAGTAAAATTATTTACAATTTATACATAGGAACAACAATTATTGCAAAATGTAAACAAATCTGCTAGGGAAAAGAACATACTGGATATTGTTTGTGTTCCAAGGGAGATGATTGCTACTTAATGTTAAGTTTTACCAGTTTTGATATGCAGTGATCATGGGACTAATGCTAGGCAATTTTGCTAAACTGAAATTTAAATAATTTCACGGAGCATTATATGAAAGCAATACAGTTACTCTATAAAACTAATTAAGATGAAACCATCAGCACAAAAAAAAAAAAAAGTTTTGCAGAAAAATATGGCAAGTTTTGAAAAGGAAATTGAATGAAAAAAATGGGATAAAATGTATCATCTGGATCTAATCACACAAGGTTAGGTTATATTTCAATTTTATGTATTTATTTATTTATTTTACATTTGTTGACCGAGAATGTCCAGCTGAGCTATTGCCCTTTTCAGCAGAGACCCGGGAAGAAAAGCTCCAAAGATATACAATGCAATAACAACAACAAAACAGATACATTTCAATAAAAATAGCAATAGAGAATTTTGGTAGTTTTACGTAAGCTACATACATGTATATTGTTGACAGATAAAACAGTACTATAAACAAAAAGGAGAATGTTAAAAAAGTAGAATAAGTTGTATGGTTTGGTTTAAAAAGAGAGTTGAGTAAATATAAGGTTTTGTATGCAGAGTAGCAGAAACTTAGAAGGTTATATAAGAATTTCAGGGAGCAGAGTATAGAAGAAGCTTTGAAGGTTGCATAGGAAGCATAAGATGAAGTAGTTAATGGTAAGTTTTAGTAAGTTAGTTTGATTGTACTATAAAAGGTAGGTAATGATCAGGGAGGGTGAGTACAATTGCAGAACCAGTGTTTTTTTTAAGTGGTCTTTGGTTGTTAGCTTAAATTGTTTGGGATGAGTCAGGGACTTTACATCTAGTGGGAGTGTGTTCCATGCAATAGAGGGATGGTAGCTATATAAGTTGCACCCTGTATTGGATTTGGGTTTGTGGATTTTTAGTAGGACTTGGGTTGAGCTTTGGAGAAGTCTGGTAGGGGAGTAGTGAAAGATGAGAGAAGATAGACTTTGACAGAAATCAGGCTGCTATAGGATGGAGTGTGTAATTTGGAGTTGAGATTGTAGGAACAGGTGAGGTACTTCAGGCCAGTTTAGGTATTTTAGGGAGAAACAATGGTGAAATGTATATGTTTGTTGAGCTGAAAAATCTAGCTGTTTTGTGGTAGGTTTATTCTAATTTGGTAAGCAGGGAGGAGTTCAGATTTGTGAGTATTTTGGACAATAGATTAAGCATGGTAGAAGGTATGCATGGATAAGAGAAATCATAGCTTCAGTAGTTAGGAATTTGTTGTTCCTGTATAGTAGGCCTAGCTTTTGGCGTTTTTTTTTATACAATTGTTAATGTGAAATTTAGAAGGTCATCAATGGTAATGCCAAGGAGTTTTGTGCTAGTTTTGACTTCTATAGGAGTATTGTTTAGGGACCTTATGGAGAAGGAAGGTTTAGTGTGGTTTTCAGATTTAGGTAGAAAGAGTAGTAATTTTGTTTTCTTAGGATTGAGGATGAGCTGATTATTAGTGAGCCATGTCTCTACTGAGGATTTTGGAGAGAGGGCAGAGGATAGCAATAGGTCTTAAATTAGATATGTCTGTAGAGTTACCTCCTTTATGAATAGGAAGAGTATAAAACTGTTTCCAGATAAAAGGAACTTTAGACTCAGAGATGGAGTAATTGATTAGTATAGATACAGGCATAGCAAGGGATTGTGCAGCAATCCAGAGAAAGTAAGAAGGAATATTATCTGCTGATACAGAGCATGGTTTGAGCTTTGAGAGTAGAGTTCTGATATAGTCAGTGGAGACAGGTTTGAGAGAGAAGGAGTTTACTGAGATAGTGGTTGAGGGGTATATAGGGAGGCTTGAAGTGTTGTTGTTTAAGAAGATGGGGTTAAATAGTTTGGAAATGAATTCGATAAAGTTGGTGTTGAAGGTATTGGTAGTTTCTTCAGGTGACTTGTCAGGACATGGGTTTGGTGAAGTTGGGTTACCTGGATGTAATATTTGGTTTATAGCATTCTAGAAATTTTTTGGATCAGATTTTAATGTTTTTGAGGGATTATAATAAAAGTCTTTTTTGTCTTTGTTGAGTACTTTTGTCTGATTTCTAAGTTCTTTATACTTTAGGATGTCAGCTGATAGTTTGGTTTGTACCCATGTTTTCCATGCCCTATCTCTGTATTTCATCAGGGTACAAGTGGTTTTAGTTAGCCAGAGTGAAATGTTTGCCTTTAATTAAACTTTTCTCAGTGGGACTAGAGAATTTAAAATATTTAGGAAAGTTGAGTTGATGGCATTTGCTACTTCGTTGAGTGGGAGCTGAGTAAGGAAATTCCAGTTAATTCTAGAGAGGAGGGTTTTAAAAGTTTCTGGGTTAAAGGTTGAAAGTCTGTGGCAGGTAATAAGCTGGTGTGGTTTGGAGAGCTGGGTGTTGCATCATAGCACTTTTATAGGTGAATGGTCGCTCAGGGCATCAGGTAGAGTTTCGAGGATATGGTATTTGCTGGAGTTAGAAGAATAAGAGTTATTAGTATGGGTAGGTTTGGAGATTAGTTGTGTAAATCCATAGAGGTTTATGTGTTGTGGAGGGTTTGGATTATTAATTAAGATGAGACAAAAAATAATATTATTAATAATATTAATTAAGACGAGACAAAAATATTAGAAAAGGAAACAAGGTCAAACTACAACTTGGAATACTGAAATAAATAAACAGGACAGACAATAAACATAGTGTTCAATAAAATGAAATAAAAGCTGATGATAATGTATTTAAAGATATTAGGAAACATTTTTCAGATTTATTAATTAATTTATTTATTTGACTTTTCTTAATCGGGTTAGTCTGACTGGGCGAGAAAGCCCTTTTCAGCAGAGACTGAGGAGAAAAGCTCCAAGCATATAAAACACGTAAAACTTATACAAGTACAAAATACTAATAACAGAGCTATAAGTAATACAGTAGATATGAAAGCAAATCTTACTTATTAACAAAAGAAATTAAACAGTTTCATTCACACACAGAGAAAAACTACAATAACCACATTGGAAAATCATCAACCAGTTACACAATTGAGTGTCAATTCATTATATCTGTTAGACTGCCAGAAAACAGGTTATTTATTGCTTTAGATAGTCAGGTGTAGGTAATGTAACATTCTATAAGCAGAGACATGGGAAAAGGAAGATGAGGAGAAACAGGTCAGGATGGAGTAGGACAGGGACATGTCCAATTATTAAGCATGTAATATTTTAGTGCTTTTTTTAAACGAAGACTGTTAGAGATGGCTCTAAGTTCTGGGGGAAGTTTATTCCAGGCACAGGCAACAGAACGACTATACAGAAGTTTACCAATTTGCTTTGTGGGTTTATAGACTTCTATGAGATGTTGGTCTGCACTGCGGAGGCATAGTTTGGGGGTATATGGAGAGATTAGGGTAGAGAGAGCAAGGCAGAGGGAGGGATTAGCTAGTATTGAGTGTGTGAGGTGCAGTTGAGGCAGTAGGAGTTGATTTTGCACTTCTGGCCATAACAGATTTTTTAGGGCAGTGCATTGATGGGAGTGGTAATGTAGATTAGCAGCAAATCAGGCAATTTTATTGTAGCTGGGTTCATGTTTGGCCATGAGGTTAGATTTGAGATTAGTGAGTAGGTAATAGAAAAGCTTGAGCTAGTGAATGTTTTGTGTCTTTCATCAGGTATTTTATTCCAGTATGATAGACCTAGTTTTTGCAATTTTTGTTTTTTGATAGCTTGTAGAATATGTATGTCAAATTTGAGTTGATCGTCGATAACTACACTAAGGAATTTAGTATGGGTGTGTACTGAGATAGTGGTATTGTTCCAAGGTGTGATCTAAGAAAGTTTTTACAATGTTGTAGAGATTTAGGGAGGAAATGAAAAAGTTTTATTTTTATTTTTTGGATTAAGTAAGAGTTCATTGCTGGTTAGCCATTTTTCCACTGACAGGAGTGAGTCTCGAGTAAGGGAAAGACGGTGGGGGAGATTATCAGAGGAAAATATGATGGTGGAATTGTCTGCATAATGAATTAGAGAAGAGTGGCGGTAAGATGTGTATAGATTATTTGTAAAGATGTTGAACAGGAGGGCCCTAGAATGGAGCCTTGAGGTACACCAGTATGAACAGGAAGGAAAGGAGAGGAGGCTGATAGCCATCTGACAGACTGAAGTCTATCAGAGAGCTAGCTGGCAAAACTAAGTATAGTAGGTTGTGCGAGACTAAGGTTTTTAAGTTTAGTTAAAAGCAGAATATGCTAGACAGTGTCAAAAGCGTTTGATAAATCGAGGCAGATAGAAGAGACCAGTTTGTTTTCATCACAAGTTTTGGCAATGGTCTGAGTGAAAGTAATAAGAGCAGTGGCAGTGTTATGGTGGAGACAGAAACCATGTTGAGTTGGAGTTAGGAGGTTTTCCTGTATAAGATGATCAACTATTTGTTTGTGTATACATTTTTCCACTATTTTGGACAGGGGGGATAGGATAGCAATGGGACAATAATTGGAGGGGTCCATGGAGTTTCCACCTTTATGAAGGGGGATAACATAGAATTTCTTCCAAATTCTGGGCACAGTATTTTCAAGAATGGATCGATTTATGAGAATGGGGATGGGGTAAGCAATGGCTTTAGCAGCCATTTTAAGAAATTGTGGGGGTAAGTTGTCAGCAGAGGGAGTGCAGGGTTTAAGTTTAGAGTGAAGCTATTTGATATATGCAGTTGGAGGGGTTTAAGAGAGAAGGTAGAGGTAGTGGAGGAGGGAATGGGTTCAGTAGAGGAAAGATGTATATTGTTATTTTTAGTAAGATTTTTGATAGAAGTTATGAAGAATGTGTTTAGTAGAGTGACCGTATCAAAGTCAGAACTATTTGGACAGGGACTAGGTGTAATAGGCTTACCATGATAAATAAACTTATTAATAATGTTCCAAAATAGTTTGAGATTAGAGTGGGAATTATTTAGTGGTTTATAATAGTATTGCCTTTGTCAATGTGTTTCTTGGTAAGGTTTTTAAGTTCTCTATAGCATTGAAGGTGGTTTGGCAGACTAGTTTTTCCAGGTCTGCCAGGCCTTGTCTCTCTGTAACATGAGGTTACGAGTGGGTTGGGACAGGCATGAGAAAAGTTAGATTTATGTCTTATTTTTTCTCTTGGGGGCCAGAGAGTTTACAGTATTAAGGAAAATTTCATTGAATTTGGAGACAGCTTCATCAAAAGGAAGATTGTATAAAAAGGTCCAGTTGAAGGAAGAAAGTATATTATTGAAAGCATCAGGACTGAAGGTAGAGAGTTTACAACAGTCTTTAATATCATGGAGTCTGTGAAGTTGAGGAGAAGTTCTATGAACTAGGAAAACAGAAATCAAAATACGACAAAAATCAGCCAGCACTACGAAGTGGCACCAAAATATTTTAATGAAAACAGTCCAAATAGTAATAACAAACAGACACAATAATAAGCTATTCAAATCAGTTTCGGCATAAAAGCCTTCGTCAGTGAATGATTAACAAATGTGTTACATGCATTTTATAGGCACCCATCCTCAGATCCTCATTATGATTGGAGAATTACAGATGTTCATTAAGTTCTGGGATAAGTAAACCTCCTAATCTAATAATCCAACAGTTTTCCTTCTTATTTAATATATTATGCCAACCAACTTTATTTTTCCTGTCCCCCTTAATTTTATCAATAATGACAAACCTAAATTGTGCCATAGAATGTTTGTTAGAATGTTTGTAAAGAGCATTGGACATTCTTTGATTTCTAATATCACTTATATGGCCCAAAATTCGCATTCTAAGGGGACGAGAAGTTTGTCCCACATAGAAGGCAGAGCAGGTACATGTTGCTAAATAAATGACCCAGTCAGTGCTACAGTTTCCAAAAATCCAGATATTATAAACATTAGGTGTATTCTTGCTAGTAAACTGTTATGATTTAACAACATACTTGCAGAAAGAACAATGACCACATGGGACACAAACTATAAGTAGCCCTCCATCAATCAAAGTTTGATATGTATGTTGAGAATAAACCTTATTCTTATTTTTATAATGATTAAAGAAATCTCCCCAATGTTTTGCCCCTATGAAATGAAAAGAGGCATCTAGAAGTCAAAATATCACACAACCTGTCATCCAAAAGCAAAATATCCCAATGTTTCTGTATAACGTCAGATGTGTTATGACCACAACAGGTAATTAACCTAATGGTCTTATTCATTGTCTGGTCTCTTTGTTGATATTTCAGTCAAGAGGACCTGTCTTGACCCAAACCCAATTACTGGTTTTAATAATATGTTCCTTACTGTATCCGCATTCACAGAACATGTCAATCAACTACTTTTGTTGATAATCAAATGTTTGATCAGAGGAACAGTTTCTATGCATTCGTAAAAATTGTGATTTGGGGATGTTATGAATGATGTCTTTTGGATGGAAACTAGAAGCATGCAATAATGTATTAAACTGTGAATATTTTTGAAACACATTACTGTCCAAAGTACCATCACTATTGTGGGAAATCTGGACATCCGGAATAGTAATGCTATTAACATCATAATATAAAGTGAAATGAAAGCCCAGTTTGTTGTCATTCAAATATTAAATTTCAAATATCAATATTTATTATAATAATAAATTTATATTTATTTATAAATATCAAAATTAATTTAGATAAACAGTGTCTGACCTCCACACCATCCAGCAGTCATCCAAATACCTATGCAAGAAACAAATTATGAGTAGCATCATATATTATTTGTTCTTCCAAATGACCCATAAAAAGATCTGCATAAATGGGTTAAAAAGAGGCACCCACTGCTCTGTGAGACAAAAAAGAAATGTATTGAACCCGAGAATGTACAACAGAACTCAATTTAACCAATAATCCAAGGCCATGAGGCCTGCTCAATGTGGTATATTAGTATATAGGGCTGTTACATGCAAGGCACACATAACCCATCCCGGTTCTAATTGCATATCAGGTATAATATTCAAGAACTCTGTAGTGTCTTGGATCCTAACTCTAACTTTCCGTAACAATGGTTTGAGATTCTTGGTGAGGAAAGCTAATAATGGTTCTGTGAGAAAGCCATTACCAGAAACAATGGGCCTACCTGGTGGGTTATGCAGTTATTTGTGTATTTTGGGCAATAGGTTTAGGCTTTGGGATTGGGGGTCAGGTATGGTTAGATGAAAAACAGCTGTCTGACTGACAATAGCCTCATCTAGAACTAACTGAAGAAATGAATCTATTTCATTCTTAAACATATAAGTGTGGTCTATAGGCATTTTGTTATAAAACCTACAATCTGGTAATTGTCTTATGGCTTCTTCCAGGAACATAAACCAGTCCATAATGACAATGGCACCTCCCTTGTCAGCAGGAACAATAACCAGATTTGTGTTGTGGAGATTGGTCAGTGCCTGAAACTCAAGCCGAGTTTAGTTGTTTCTAGAAACACATATACCTGGCCCCCTGAAGTCTAGATCTTTAAGAACACATTGCTGAAAGGTGGCTACATGTTTATTCATGGGGGGCATGAATTTGGATTTATGAAATCTGAAATCTGTGGATAACGCAGAAGAAAAGTCATTACCAAAATGTAACATTAAGTTTAATAAACAACAAAATGAAATAACATCATTAGCAAACACATCCTTAGACACAAACAAACAGGTACAAACTTTAGTCCCTTGTTCAATAATTGTATTTCTACATTAAACAGTACTACAGAAGAAATGTTGTGTACATTACAATAATCATCTATTGTGGTATGAGTAGTTTTAACAGTGTTTCTAGAATGGGTGTTTGGTTTATGTTTTCTACCATCCCTTTATCTCTTAGCCCCAAAAGGTTTCCCAAAATATGTATATTGGGGCTGGTGACTCTTGTCTATGTTCATATTCTGTATCAATTATAGAGGAGGACTCCTCAGAAGTCTCACTAATACTACATGATTTTTTTTCCAAAATGGACTTATCCCTCTTTCTTTTATTGGAATTGCGTACTAAGTCTTGGTTTGCAAATTTGACATTTTTCTGGTGTCCAAAGGGCTTTCCCTAACTATAATCCCTAACATCTCAGTTGAATTTATGAATTTTCCTCTCCTTAAGTTGTTTCTCAATGGCAATAAGGTCCTTGGTAAGCTTATGAAAACAGGTAGTATAAATCGGTTGATCTTCAAAAGGTTTAAACTCATCAGAAATTTTAGAAATTTCAGCTATGGAATGAACTACACTGCATTCATAATAAGCCATTAATACTTCTATAAAATGCATAGAAGCATGTTGTTGCACTGTGGCCCATTCCTGTAATTAACTATCATCAACATGACTAACTAGGGGTTGTAAACGAATATGTAACCCCCTTTGGTGTAATACCCTTCCATTTATATGCTTTAAACAACTTTAAATGCCACACATTGGGACGTAAAGTTTTCATAGATTTGGTATGTCTTGAAAAAACCTCATTATGCATGGCTTCAGGATTATTATCATTTGGTCCATGTGGCAATACTGTGTTGGCACCTATTCCAAACACCTGAAGGTCATCCTTATCAGCAGACAGACCCTGAAGTATGGTCATCAAATCCATGATGTTAAAGATGGCCCACAAAAACAAATTAAATGGATTAATTATTACTATTTGTTCACAAAATGTTCATATGATGACCTATGTAAAAAAAAACAACCTAACAATTGGTAATAGTATCAAACACACGTCAGTGATGTTACTAGTGCTTCTGGTCTAAAAGATGCAAGCTCACAAAGAACATCCTATCATAATAAAGTATAGCCATAATTGTTTATGCATATTATAAAAAAATGTTAATGACAATTTGTTTAAAAAATACAGACTGTAATCCAAACAATTTAAAGACCATCACAACATTTGATGATATCCTTTAGTTAAATATGAAATTATCTCACAATAGTCCTGGCTAAGTAGCAATCATAAATCATAAAATAACAATGAAATATTCAATCCAATGCCCATTAGTTGTCAGGATAACCTGACAAGTCCTTTGTGATTGATTGCTGAATTGCCAAAAACAAATAATGAGTTACTTTACAGAAAATCTATAAGGCATATAGCCATATATGTCCAAACTGTCCAAAATTAAAACACACAGTATCAAGTTCCGACTTCAAAAAGCTCCACTGGATCCTTGTATTCATAATCACCCCAAAACTTAAATCACAATAGCTAAAAAAACAAAAAGATGGCATTAAAAAGGTATTAAATTCTCACCAGTCTTCATAATTGAACAAATGAAGGTCTGAAAGCATCAAGGCCCAATACCAGGCCTTCTAAAAGGCCCATAGTTTCCAAAAAAAGAAAGAGTCATGATTATGTTTTTACTGGATGTGACGAACACAATCCAAAAAAGCTGGTCGATGTAAACCATTAAATAATCCCATCCATATTATAAATTCCACATCTCCATACCTCTTAAGTATAATGTGCATATAACCAGCAAATTCTATTCTCCTCCAAACATGAAGGTATGTGGTTTGTTATGCTGTATGTATCAAAACCCAGCCACAAAGTCAAATTTCCAAACATCAGTCTACATTCCAACCACTGCACACAAATAACAGCTCACTGACGATGTATGCTAAATAAGTCCAAATGGTGCTGGCAGCAAAAATGTTTAGAAAATTCGGACTATTTTAACATGTTACCCAAATAGAAAATATGCTCACATAGACAAGAGCCAACAGCGAAAGAAAGGAAGCTGCAATACAAAACAAAGCCTCTGCAAGTACGGCAAGTGCAACGGCCCAAAAAAGAAATCAAAATATGATAAAAATCAACCAGCACTACAAAGTGGAGCCCAAATCTTTTAATGAAAACAGTCCAAATAGTAATAACTGAAAAACATATAATAATAAACTATCAAAAACAGTTTTGGCATACAAGCCTTCATCAGTGAATGATTAAAAAATGTGTTACATACATTTTATAGTCACCTGTCCCCAAACCTCATTATGATTGGAGAATTACAGATGTGTATTAAGCTCTGGGGTAAATAAACCTCCTAATCTAATAATCCATCTGAGAGAAGCCATAAAGGTTGATGCAAGTCTGGGGAGATACTTGCATCAGATATATAGGATGGCATCATAAAGACATAAAAATTGATAAAATGAGTGAACGCTATAGACTGTAAGATATATTTCAAAAGTCAGACTCCATAAATTAAAGGAAATTTGTTCTAGCAATATCCATGTAACTACATATACTGAAATTAAATTAGATTATGTTGAAAAATTATTACTCAAACTGGACCTTCGCAAAGCACAGGGAGGAGATAGGTTCAGTAACAATGAGCTGAGAATACCTCAACATGAACTTACACAATCATTACATCTTTAGGATAATTTAAGTAAGAAAAGATTCCACAAGATTAGAGACATGCACATGTTCAACTCATATTTAAGTGAAAGGGGAATAGGACAAATACAGAGCCATATAAACTTACAAGTCTACTTTCTTGTGCTAAATAAAAATAAGTGATTTTGGATAAATTATTGTCAGAATTGGAAGGTAACAGAAGTAATGTGTTAAAATAGGTCTATAACTACCAAATATTTTCTATAATAATATAATAACAGATATAAATGAAAAAGTGTGTTGTGTAATTTGTGTAGACCTTTCCTGAGCTTTTCATTTGGGCATACATGGAAAAGTATTAATAAATAAAAGCATCTAGGTTTTAATCCATAACAGATTGATAGCTGCATGGCTTATCAACTGAACATGACAAGAGGCACATAGCAATTGTAAAGGTGAAATTCTAGTTTTCATTCAAGGAGTCCAAAATACTTTGTCCTGGGTTGATACTTGTTTAGGTTGAATCTTTCTGATTTATCTTTTTAATTTCAGGTATTCAATAGTATGTATGCAGATGACTTGAAAATGAAAGAAAAAATAAAATAAATCTGTTCTGTATAAGGGCATGTCTGCTAAACAACATGAGTAAATTGACCGGGTGAGTAAAGAGAATAAAATGCTAAAGTATACTTAAAAAGTAGTATGTGAGACTCAGGAGATATATAGATTGAAGAAATACAGTGCACACTCTGACTGAAACCGTAGTTTCATTTAAGGACAAGGGTATAAGGATATATACAGTTTTGAGTATTTTTTTTGTGCATATAAAACTGCACACTATATAAAAGTATTTACAAAGTCGTAGAAATCATAAATGATAAAAATCATTGATTGCAAGAAGTATTAGACCCAAAGTAGAGTATAAAATCAAGATGCAAAAATTGTGTATGAAAACTAACATGAGCCAATTCACCCTTTCAAAACATCTATAATATACAACCTAAACAAAAATGGCTTTGCTCCTTCTCCCCAATAGGGTAAACAAAAGCTTAGCCTCTGCCTTCACACTTAGGCCATATCCTATCATTACTTTCTGTTATCATGTCTCTGTCTACAGTACTTATCTCCCTTACTCTATGCCACGGTAAATACTCTATGTCCAGTTTCTCATACAGCTTCTTATCTCATTTTCCCTTAAGCTGTACTTCTGTATTATTTCCCTAACCCACATATAAGCTCCCCTAATCTATCACATAATCTTCCATATTCATTGATAAATTTTCACTGACAAATGTTAGACCTAAAAATCAAAGCTGCTGTTACTATTTTCAATACTCAAATAGTGTTAGATTCGTTTGTTACATCAAACTATCTAGTATACTTAACAACCTAACTGAAAAAGCTTTCTTACTCAGTAGCTATAACTCATTTATTCATTACAACATTTCAGTTTAACCCCTCATTACTTCATAAATTAGTATGTATTATTGTAATATAATTTATTGTGGAATTTTTCACCAAGGGCCTCAACTGAAAAAGGGCAACTCATTAAGTCAGACCATTCTGTTAAATGAAAGTTAATAAAATAAATAAAATATGTAGGAGTAGAGCAGATATATATCAAGAACATCAAGGGATGAGAAAGTTTAAGATGATATAAAATATCTCAACTTGGATATTGTTTTACACACACAGATATATATATATATATATATATATATATATATATATATATATATATATATATATATATATATATATGTGTGTGTGTGTGTGTGTGTGTGTGTGTGTGTGTGTGTGTGTGTGTGTGTATGTATGCAGCAATTAGAGGGACCTCAGAGGTTTCTAACAAAGAAAATAAAGGGCCTCCATCATGTACCTTACATGGACCGACTAAAGTCCCTGTTACTATACTTCATATTGTATAGACTTCTCACGGCACACTTATGTCTGGTCTACAGAGCAACCCAAGGCCCAAACCTAATGAACTTACTGCATATTCATAAATCAAATGGGTCTAGGACTACCCATTCCAGAGACTTAAAATATAGCCTGTGACTTAAATAGGACATGCTGGAGGGACAAATTTATCTCTCAGCAACTGCCACATCTTTGGAACAGGCTACCGATTCATGTAAAACAGAGCACCTCTATGACACTGTTCATGAAGAACCTGGATGAGCAGATGGGGCACTGTAAATTCTTAATAGGGGTAGTGCCCACAACCCTCCTGGACATGGGCAGTCATCACTAAATGCAATCTTGTGTATTGACCAGTACTTTTATGGTATTGCATTGGGCTGAAATGGCTAGGCTTAAAATGACCTCCGGGTCAATAGCCTAGTAATCTCTTATGATCCTATATATAAATGTATATATATATATATATATATATATATATATATATATATATATATATATATATATATATATATATATATATCTATCTATATATATATATATATATATATATATATATATATATATATATATATATATATATATAGTTAAGAAGAGACATATAGGGCATTTAGGGACAAGTGTTTCTGGTAATGCTTGGGGTCATCCAAGAGTATTAGAGAAACATCAGACATTCTGTGCAGCAGATTATTTAGGTATAAGAGATGTAGTGATTGTTTCTCTGACAGAGTAGCTGACATCTGGAATAGAATACCATATTATATTAAACCATCAACTAGCTTAGATATTTTTATGAACAACTTAGGCACTTATTGGAATGACTATTTTTGGTATACTGACAGACAATTTTTATTTATTTATTTTACATTTGTTAACTGGGAAAGTCCGACTGGACACACATCCATTTTTAGCGGAGGCCCAGGGAGAAAAGCTCCATTAGCATGTCAAGAAATTACACAAGAGTATCATACAGAGCTATAGGTTCCATAGAAACATAAGTTATTTATAGATTAACAATTCCTTTAGTAAAGTCAGCATACAGCATTCTAGTAGTAGGGTTTATATAGAATATAAAATATAAACACACAAGAAAAAAATATTATTTTTGTCTTTCTAAATTATGAGCATTCTCAATATTTTGTTACAGAAATAACCAGTGATTATTAAGCTTTACAGTGAAAGGAATTAGGGGACCTTTAGTAGAATCCTTGAACATGGTATTGGTGCAAATTAACCTGGGGAGTAGCATGAATAAAGCCAATTGTTTGAGAAGTGGGTTCTCAGGAGTTTCTTAAACTGAATAGTGGAGGTAGTGGAGGTTATTTGGCTAGGTAGTGAGTTCCAGATTTTGAAAATAGTGCAGGCAAAGAGAGATTTGCCAGCATAATTTTTGTGTCTGATAATGCTTATTAGGTTCTGAGAACTAGATCATAAGTCTCTGCTAGGAATGTAGTGGTTAATTCTATTTTAAAGTGCAGGGTTTTTTTCTGGAAGGTAGAAGAGATTATGCACTATTGTGAGTTGATTAAACAGAAGTAGTTGTGTTAGCTTGAACCAATTGAGTTGGTTAAGGGCGAGACAGTTGTGGGATTTGTATGAGGTTTCAGTAGCGAACTTGGCTATTTTATTGTAACAAGATTCCATTTTGTTCAGATCACTCTGGCAGAGATTAGTAAGGATGGGAGAGGCAGAGAGAAGGATGGATACGAGATGAGTTCTTGCAATAGTAGCTTTGGTTTGTTTAGTTTTAAAGTATTTGTTGCTATAGAGAAGTCCTATTTTTTTATTAACTTTCATAATGGTTTGTGCTATATGGATGTCAAATTTGAGGTTATTGTCTATTTCTACACATAACAGTTTAGTGTGTGCAGTTGGAGTGATTTGAATGTTATCTTTGGAGTGAATGGTGAAAGTGTTGTTGACGGGGGGAGCATGACCTGGCTGAAAATAATTAATTTAGTTTTTTTGGGGTTAAGAATAAGTTTGATGTTTGTGAACCAGGTTTTGGCTAGAGTAAAAGTGTTTTGGGTGAGGATTTGCAGTTCCTTTAATGTGGGGGTGGCACTTATAAGGGTGGTGTCATCTGCGTACTGTACTACTGATGCTGTGAGTGAGGAGGAATTGATTTGGTTGGTGAATAGTGAGAACAATAGTGGGCCAAGGATGGATCCTTGAGGGACACCTATGGATACTGGTAGCAGGGGGGACAGCTGGTCATGCCATAGGACTGCTTGCTGTCGACCAGATAAGTATCTACTAAACCATGATATAGTGGAGGGGCTGAGGCTTAGCGTAGATAAAGTTTGGAGAAGAATGTTATGGTCTACCATGTCAAAGGCTTTAGGTAAGTCTAAGAAAATGGAAGATACAAATAGTCCCTTGTTTCTATTGTGGTTAACTATATCTGTAAACAATAGTAATGCTGTGGTGGTGCTGTGGGATGGTCTAAAGCCATGCTGGGTTTTGGAGATTAAGTTGTTTTTGTAAGAAGTACTGAAGTAGTTGGGAATGTACAACTCTCTCTAATATCTTGGATAGAGGTGAGAGTATTGTGATTAGGCGGTATTTGGTGAGTTCTAAGGAGTTGTCCCCTTTGTGCAGTGGAATAATGTGTGATGTTTTCCACAGGGTGGGGACTTTGAATTCTGCAAGTGACCTGTTTATGAGGATGGACACGGGATAGGCTATGGCATCTGCTGCTATCTGAAGGAATTCAGTTGATAGGGTGTCAGCAGCTAGTGTGGTTGGTTTGAATTTTTTAAGGAGCTTTGAAATAATTTTAGTGGGTACAGGGTGTAGGGGAAAAGTTGATGTATTCTTTTGAGTGGTAGGGTGGGTTTTGCTAGCACCTGGTATATGGCTGCTAGTGGTATTGAGGGCATGGGTAAGGGTTTGGACTGTTTCAGAAAAGAACTTGTTAAATTGTGTAGGAATATTGCCATGGTTGTTTGGTAGTACTGGGGTTGGGGTGGTGGCTTTACCTGGGTGGATTATGCCATTTATTGTAGCACAAAATTTCTTAAGGTTGTTTGCATATTTTTTCCTGAATGTTTTTGTAGTAGTTACTTTTGTCTAGTTTGATTTGTTTTTTGGCTTTTTTTCAAAGTTCTTGGTAGGTTTGCCTCAGATTACTGGTTTTGTTCTTTTGATATTGACTCCAGGCCTGATCCCTCTCTTTCTTTGTAGTCTTAGTATCTTTAGTTAGCCATGGATCATAGTTAGCTTTTAGTCTTATAGTTCTGGAGGGGGCATGCCAGTTTAGGATTTGCAGGAAAGTGGAGTTAAAGTACTGTACGGCATCATCTAGAGATAGTATTTTTGGGGGTGTCCAATTACAGCTTTGTAGTGAATTGATGAAGTCAGTTGTTTTAAAGGGATTTTTGTTATGTATTACCCTGAGGTTGGGTTGGCTTATGTAATGGGGTCTGTTCCGAATTAGGTAGGTTAGTTGATGATCACTTAGACTGTCAGGTAGGCAGCCAGAGTGCCATGTTAGAGTGGGGTCAGATAACAGAATCCAGTCTAAGATGGATTCGTGTTTTGAGGGTTTGTCTGTTCTGGTTGGGGTGGACATAATTTGGGTAAATCTATGAAGGTTAATGTGAGTAGTTGGAGTGTGGCTAGAGCAGTTCAGACAGTCAATATTAAAGTCACCTAATAGTACAGTTTCTTGTGGCATGGAGTTTAAGATCCAGTTTAGCAGGTTTTCCATTATAGTAGTGTTATTGCCTGATGGAATGTAGCCACCTGCAATAATGATATGTTTGTTTGAGTTTAGTTTTAATTTGGCAAGGATTAATTCAACATCTTTGATTTCTTGGGTGTTATAATCAATTTGTTCAATGGTGAGATGATTTTGGAACAATATCACTATGCTACCTCCCTTTCTCTCTACTCTATCTCTGAGTATTATGTTATACCCAGGGGCTGTAATCTCATTATTATGGTGTTCTGGTTTAAGCCATGTTTCAGTTAGCACTGCTATTTCTGCTTTATATACAGCTAGAATGGTGTGAATGTCCTGGACTTTGTTAACTATACTTCTTGCATTTATGCTAATGAAGAGGAGAGAGGAGATAGGTCTATAGTATAGGGAGTTTGGCTGATTAGAGTCTGTGTAGGGTATTGTGGTGGACCCTGGATTAGGGTGAATGTCACCACAGCGAATGAGTTTGTGGAGTAGGTGAAGATACAGTTTAGTTAGTTTGTGTAGTAATTTAGTATGTTTTAATGAGGAGTGAGGGTTAGTTCTGACTGACAGTTTATAGTGGGAGTAAGAGACTGATCTAGAGGAGGTGAGGTCTAGTGGTGTGATAGGGAAGTTACAAAGTTTCAGGGGAGTGGATAGAGGTTCAGTTTGCCATTGTGGGGGTGTACTGATATGTAGTGGAGTGTGGTAAGGGGAGAGGTAGGAGAGCAGGAAAAAGGTGATAATAGTACATAGGTAGAGTAGTGCTTTTATTAAGTGGGACTATTGTTTACAGTTCATCATGTTTGGTGAAGAGTGTTTAAGGGTAGTATCTTAAAGTAAGTGGGTTTGATATACTAATAATGAGTTATAGTAAGGGTGTGGTGAAGGGTATTGCTTTATATGTGATATGTGTGGTGTGAAACTAATTGGGCTGGAGGGAACTGATAGAGGGTGTGGTGTCTATAAATGTAATTGATATGGTGTGGGTGTGAATGGGGGTAGGCTAGGGGAGCAGAGTGAGTGCAGCAAATGGAGCGGGGCAGAGCCAGTAGTCCAAGACACTGGAGAGTTTGGGAGAATATCAGTGTTATGTGAAAGAGAGCCTATTACTGCAATATGTATCCTTTATGGGTGGAAGGTAGTTATGTGGCAGTTAAGTAACCTTAGACTAAATTCAAACAAAATAGTCAGTATATCAGAAATGTGTTGCGCAATTCAGGGAGATGGAGTGTGAGCAGGATGGGTAGGAGGAGGCAAAGGTGTACTCGAGATTATAGAGAAAAAGCAGTGCAATATAACTAAGAAGGTAACAGATATATGGGGGGGGGGTGATGCCTGCTGCTAATCTGTGATGCAGCGTTTGACCACACTAACGTCAGTCAGCTGTCCTTAAGGGAGTACACTATGTAAAGTACACTAAACCAAGAAAGTTAACATACATTTACTACTTTCAGGCTATGGTTCTCTCAAACTTCTTTGCTGGGTCCACAGTATTTTCTGGGCAATTCTTCTTAACTGATGTAGGTATTTGATGGGAAGGGGGAACCCTTAAATAATGGTTACGAATGGTCTGGAGGAGGGAAAGATATAGTTAGTACTCAGGGTGTTTGCATATAAGCTAGGACAGGCTTTTTGTTCAAAAATTGCTTTCTTTTTGTTTTTGTTTTTGCACTACTACCATGGTACAGAAGGTTCTAGCACAGCAAGTTGGCCATTCAGGTGTTATATTTAAGCAGCTTTACCTTATAAACAACAAAAAAACAGTTCAGGAGGTGTTCACTTATCTTACTTAAACAGTGCAGTCATCAAACAGCAAGACCAATTTAGGAAATGCAAGGTCCCAAACATGTAGAAATATCCATGGAACAGTAAGCCAAGTGGAGCTATGGTATCTGAGAGTACATTTAAATGTCTCAGTACAATGAGATGAGGCTGGATATGTCTCCAACTCTGTTTACCCCTGCAGGTCAAGAAGAACCTTAATTTACGGTTATTTAGACCGGTAACCCAAGCCAAATGTTTTCCACACAAAAAGTGGGTTACAAGGACTTAACTATCAAGTTTTATCTAATAAGTACAGGATGTATTCATCAACATTCTCACTAATTCTAGCATTAATAAGTTATATCTAATGCAAGTGGGAGTCACTATGCTATATTATAGACAGCCTTTGCTGTAACCATTAAGCATTTTAAGCAGACAGTGAATTACCACTTTAAGGAGGGCATTATTACCCTTTCTTGAAATATATGCATGTATGCAGGTTTGTAATCCTTTACTGGAACCCAAGCTTAGGTAGCTGTCAAATGGAAGGTTTTGCTCTCTCTAAAGGCTGGAACAAATCAGATCCTGTCTTAGATAGCCAACACAGCATTTGTACTGCACTGAATCAGCAGGAACCCAGATGGAAAAAGGCTTGGTAGGCTTTTCCTCATTGTTTGCTGTCCTTTTTGTCTTTGGGTTAGCCCCACACTCAAGAGCACTGAATTTAAATACTATAGGATGTTGGCTCTGCATTCCTTCCTTATAAGCCAGCCAATCAAAATGCAGTCAACACCCCACAAAGCTGATCAGTTAAAAACAAGTACTCCAGTCATCCATCAGAATCCAAGCACATGTAGCTTGAAAGGAAAACCACTGCTCTCTCAAGATTGGAACACTGCAGACCTTGTTGTGCAATGAATCAGCAAGAATCCAGACAGAAAAAGGGATTTGCAGTCTTCTCCTTCTTCACTTTAGTTTTTTTTTTATCTTTGGAACAGCAAAGCACTGAGGAGCATGTAGTAAAGTGCATCAGTGTGAACTCAGATGGAAATGGTCTTTGTGATCTTCTCTGCCCCCTCCATAGTTTTCTTGTCTTAGGAGTAGTGTAATTCAGTGTATCAGCAGGGAGCTAGTTTGAAAAGTGTTTTGTAATCTACTCCATCTTCTCTGCAGTCCTCTGATCTTTGGACTGGAAACTGCACACGGGCAGTTAACAGAGATCAGGAATGAACCTGTGACTTTGATAGTCTGAGGCAGAGAACTTACCATTAAACCATCATGGTACTTATTTGAGGGTAATTTTTTAAAATATTTTATTCTGTTAAAGGGGCTAAGATTCTTGAAGATCCTCTGGCTGTGGAAGTGATGGGTCATTTATGGCTACTAGTCCATTACATAACCCACCAGAAGCCTCACTAAGTGTGTGCTGGTAGAGAAGAGTAGAAAACAAGAAAAAAATGAAATTACCCTTGATGACTATGTAAATGATGGCCACTCCTGGTCAAATGGGACAGTTGACCAGCAGGTGACTGATGATAGCCAGATAATGGAGGCATTGAAAGCTAAAATAATACATACGTGCATACATACATAAATAAATGCATACATACATGTGTACATAAAAATAAAAGTATTATGCTGTTTATTTACACATTTTAATAGATTATTGTCTATAACTTAGATTACAATAAGAATTTTAACATT
>NC_056737.1:546099090-546109090 GCF_019279795.1 Protopterus annectens
ACTGGCCAACAGATTCAGTGCCAACCTTACCCCTCTCTCCCCCACCAAAGGAACAATCATAATACCAGTAGATAGGCAGGCACCAAGTATTACTGCTGCACAGGTTAAAACAGCACTGTCCAAGGCCAAGAATACAGCTTCTATGGGACCTGACAATATCCCTGGCTGTGTTCTACACTACAGAGTGAACTGGCACAACACCTGTGTACCCTGTTCAATCACAGTCTCACCTCAGGCTTTCTCCCCACCGAATGCTAAGTTTTTCTTTGCTAAGTTTTTCTGCATAGCTGCCTAGCTTGAGCATTTTCTGGCTTGTTAAACTTGATTTCTGCATTAGTAGCTGTATTTAGAGCACAACCAAAAGCTGTTTGCTGAATTTCCTGTTTGCACTTAATTTTAAATCGTTTTTTTCTTAAAACTTGCATATTTTCTGTCCTTGACCTAGCACTCATGTGTGGGGTCATTTACTGCACTGTTATAACTTGATATTACTTGTGAACCTCTGCTATCTCTGTAAAAAACAAAAACAAAAAAAAAATCTTGCTTTATTCCCACTTTTCTGAGAGTTAAAAAAGTTCATTTACAGGCTTGCTGTTCCTGAACTGTTTGAAAGTTTCTGTGAAGCCATTTTTGCTTGGGCTGAAGGAGGGTCTCTGTGTTCATCAGTGGCAGTGACTAACATTGAGCAGCTTCCCTGCCCCCGTAGAGGTGGTTACTGACTTGAAACTGTAGTTTTATTGGCCACTAGGGGTCATTTCCATAACTCCTTCATCTTCCTCTCTTAAAACCTAGTTGCCTCATGGTTTGAGCGTCTTTTCAGGCTTGTTGGCTGTTGGTGAAGCACCCTCCAAGAGGAAAAAACGCTGAGAGAAGAAGGGAGCCACTTTTGAGATTTTAAGTATTTTTTCTCTGTTTATTTGCTAAGTTTTTCTGCATAGCTGCCTAGCTTGAGCATTTTCTGGCTTGTTAAACTTGATTTCTGTATTAGTAGCTGTATTTAGAGCACAACCAAAAGCTGTTTGCTGAATTTCCTGTTTGCACTTAATTTTAAATCGTTTTTCTTAAAACTTGCATATTTTCTGTCCTTGACCTAGCACTCTTGTGTGGGGTCATTTACTGCACTGTTATAACTTGATATTACTTGTGAACCTCTGCTATCTCTGTAAAAACAAAAACAAAAAAAATCTTGCTTTTTCCCACTTTTCTGAGAGTTAAAAAAGTTCAGTTACAGGCTTGCTGTTCCTGAACTGTTTGAAAGTTTCTGTGAGGCCATTTTTGCTTGGGCTGAAGGAGGGTCTCTGTGTTCATCAGTGGCAGTGACTAACATTGAGCAGCTTCCCTGCCCCCTCCGTAGAGGTGGTTACTGACTTGAAACTGTAGTTTTATTCTCCCTTTTGGGTCTATTCCTGCTTCTTTCCAGCCCCTGCTATCAAGCACACTTTAACGTGCTTTAGCGCGATTTAGCGCGGAGTTGCCACTAGAGCAGCATCGGGCAGCGCCGGTTAAACAAGGTTAAACTCTTTCTGGCTCCAGAAAGTCTGTTCTTCAATTTTTCCCTTAGAACTGCTCTGTTAGGAACCTAAACAGTTTACACCTACACTAAAAAGTGCAGCACTTGTTCCAAATAACTTTTTCTTCTCAAAAAGCTCAGCACTTGTCTTATAAGCATATCCCTTGTCTTATAAGCATTCTCTTTGCAGGTCAAGCACTCCTATATTATACAAATCTCTCACTAGCAAACCCCCCCAGGAGTGCCCACTTCCCTGCTAAGCCCACTACTTTTCTGTCTCATACCAACTCATAATTCTTTCTAGCATGTCGAAGGGTCAGATGCGGGCGTCCTCTCCTGTCCATTTGGTGAATCTGGGAATTCTGAGACAATGTTACAATTGCCTCATGTGCACGGACAACCATCTCCTCCTCCCATGTAACACTAACACTTGTGAGAGATGCAGCTATTTAGCCAGACTGGAGGCTGAGCTCTCTCAACTCAGGACTGGCAAGACCAGGCAGGAGGAGAAGGCAACTACACACACCACAATACCAGTCTCACATAACTCAACCACACCACTGAATCAAACACATAAACACACTAAGACATACTCGGAGGCTCTGAGTAAAAATTTACCTAAACAGCAGAGGCCTCCAAAGCAGACACCCAAGCAACTGCAAACTCAATACACCACACAAACAACACATAAACAACAAAATCAGTGTACAAAGCAGTCACTGCCCTTAAGGCCAAATACAACACCAAACATACTTGTCATAGGTGACTCCATAGTCAGACACACTGACGTCCGCTCACCAGACTGAGTAAGGAGAAGGTCACAGTAAGCTGCCTGTCGGGCGCTAGAATCCGCCACATAACACAAGCACTCAGGTCTCTCAACAGCAGGTACAAGTACGACTCAGTCATTGTCCACGCTGGTGTCAACGACCTGAGACGTACCTCCTTGGACTACATGAAAAGAGACATTGAGGAGCTCTCTGATTATGTAGCCCAGGCAGGTATGACCCTGACCTTGAGCAGTATCCTACCTTCACCTAGAATGATGCCACAATACAGTGATAAGATGATCAGCTTTAATAATTGGCTTAAATTCTGGTGTCATTCAAAGGGGATCCAATGTCTGTCTGCCTGGGATGACATGCTGGACAAGCCACGCTGCTTCACAAGGGACTGCTTGCACCTGTCACCCCTAGGCTTCCGGATATTGGCAAAGGCTCTTGCCACCCCATAGTGCCTTTTTTAGGCATGGCTCAAATTCTAAACCTACCACCCTAGAACACAAAAAGTAAAAACTAAGGGTAATGCTGCTCAATGCCAGAAGTCTCAATCTCAAGATGCACGCACTCGAGGCCCTTCTCAGTATGGAGAACATCGATGTCTGTGCTGTGACAGAAACCTGGTTCAAGGCTCCTGAGAGCACCCAAGCACTAGCAGGTTTCACCTCATATCATGCGTTCCGGCCCCAAAATCCGGACAACACCAAGAAAGGAGGGGGGGGTGTCCATATTCATAAAGGACACCCACACCTCAAGGTTGGTGGCAACGCATGATGCATCGGAGACCATCCAGGTGCAATTAACCATAGGCAAGACTGCTCTGCAATTTGTAGCATGTTACAGGCCACCCTCTCAAACTCAGGAACCTCACATGGCCTTCCTGAAAACAATGGAGGAGATAAATGTATCTCCAAACACCATCATACTAGGTGACTTCAACTACCCTAATATAGACTGGGAACACTACTCAAGCCCAAACACTCTAGCCCAAAGGTTCCTGGAGTTCATAAACTCAAATGCCATGGAACAACTAGTCAACATCCCCACAAGAGGAGAAAACATACTTGATCTCATCATCACGAACATGGGATCACAATGTTCAACACCGAAGTATACCCTCACTGGTGAGATCAGATCATAAACTAATCTCGCTGGAGGTCCTCATCCCCCCACCTGAAACAAAAAAGACAACAGTGAAAAACTTCTCAAAAGCCGACTTCACACTTCTAAAAACTAGTGTGGTCTCCTTTAAGGCCCCTGAGCCAGTGGTAAACATTACTCAAACCGCTGAATCACTTACAAATGCCTTCTACCAGCACCTACAGGACTGCATGGATCAGGCAATCCCAAACAAAACTAAGACTCTTTGTACCAAAGGCAAGCGTCCAGTCTGGTGGACCCCAGCCATAAACAAGCTCTACAACAAAAGGAGGAAGCTACTACAAGATAGAGCAAAATCCTTGAAAGGTAAGACACCTTTGATCATTATAAGTAAAAACTAAGAGCTCTCATAAAATCATCCAAGGCAAATTTTGAGAGAAAAATCGCCAAGGATTCAAAAGACAATCATAAGGCCTTCTTTAGCTATGTTAGAGACCTAGGAGGAAACTCCCAGATATGCTCAGAATTAGTTCAAAGTGATGTGAAGATTACTGAACCTACACACATTGCCAACATACTGGCTGACAGGTTCAGTGCAAACTTCTCCCCCCCTCCCCCAAAAGGAGAGATATCTATACCTGAGGATTGTAGCCCCCAAACATCTCCAACGCCCAGGTGAGAACTGCTCTCTCCAAAGCAAAAAACACAGCATCCATGGGACCGGATGGTGTCCCCGGCTGTGTGCTCCATGAACTCAATGAGGAATTAAACCCGCAGTTAGGACAGCTGTTTAATCTTAGCCTCACCTCAGGATACGTACCCAAGGAGTGGCGCACGGCGACTGTGGTCCCACTTCACAAGGGCGGTGCCTCCACCGACCCTGGAAATTACCGTCCCATTAGCTTGACAAGCCTTATCTGCAAAGCCATGGAGAGGATCATAATGCAACTCATAAATAAAGACATAGGGAACTTGCAGACTTTGGATCCAACCCAGTTTGGCTTTGTCAAAGGCAGATCATGCCTTTTAAACTTGGTTGACTTTTTCGAGACAGTCACCAAGGCCATTGATGAGGAAAGGCAGTCCATACAGCCTACCTTGACCTGGCAAAGGCCTTCGACACAATACCCCACTCAGGTATCATCAAAAAACTCATCAGCTTGAATGTAAACCCATACACCACAAGATGGGTTGCAAACTGGCTAAGTGACAGAACCCACAGGGTCAGAGTTGCTGGAGCCATGTCAGACTCAAAGCCTGTCACAAGTGGTGTCCCACAGGGCTCAGTCCTGGGTCCACTCTTGTTCAGCATCTACTTTTCTGAAGTACAAGCAAACACAGGAGGGTTATGGCTGACAAAGTTTGCAGATGACTGCAAACTGGGCCATAGTCGAAAACACATCTGACACAGATATCCTTCAGAAGGGCCTCACAGAAATGGATAACTGGTGCCAGAGCCATGGCCTAAAGTTAAATGCCAAGAAATGCATAGTCATACCCTTCGGGAAAAACAAGGTTACCCCTAGCTACCATATAGGTGGCAATCCACTGAACACAGAAGAAGTCATCAGGGATCTGGGGACCCAGGTTGACAGTAGCCTTTTGTTTGACACTCATGTTGCTAAAGTAGTTAGGAAAACCTTCTACATTGCCCACCTGATCATGAAGGGATTCACATCTAGATCAAGGGAGGTCATCGCCCCCCTGTACTCATCACTCATTAGACCAATGATTGAGTACAATGCCCCATTCGGAATGTATCTGACCAGACACCTGCAGCAGCTGGAAAGGCCCCAAAAGTTCCTCACCAAAAGGATAAAGGGTCTCAAAAATATGTCTTATGCTGCCCGACTGAAAGAACTCCAGCTCTATTCAGTCTCATACCGCTTGCTCAGAGGTGACCTGTGCCTGACATATAAGGCCATGTCAAACCCTGATTTGATGAATATGCTTCACCTCAAAAAATCTAGATCCCTCAGAACCACAAGGGCGGGAGACTTAAACCTTGACACGGTTATTAATAGAACATGCTGGAGGGACAGATTCATCACCCAGAGACTCCCTATGCTGTGGAACAAAATCCCGGTACATGTGAGGCAGAGCACCTCACTGGCCTTGTTCAAGTGGAATCTTGACCAATGGATGGGGGATCGCAGATATACCCCAGGGATTACTTCAGTGTCACTGCTTGACAGAGGCACAGCAAAATAATAGGCATAGTTTTATTCCAACTAAAGGGGTGGCGAAAGCCAAATAACTATGGGCTAGGCTTATAAATGCCCTTGGGCAGATAGCCTAGTATGAACCTATGAACCTATGAACCTATGAATGGTGCACTGCTACAGTCATCCCTCTCCACAAAGGATGAGTGACTACATACCCTGGGAACTATCATCCCATTAACCTGACAAGTCTGATATGCAAAGCTATGGAATGCGTCATCATGGACTTAATAAACAGGGATACAGGGAATCTCCAAACTCTGGATCCCACACAGTTTGGTTTTGTGAAGAGTAGATCATGCCTACTCAACTTGGTCAACTTCTTTGAGTCAGTCACCAGAGCTGTAGATGATGACAATGTGGTCCATACAGCTTACCTTGATCTGGCCAAGGCCTTTGATACCATTCCCCACTCAGGAATCCTAGAGAAACTCACTAAGCTAGGCATCAACCCCTATATCACTAGGTGGGTTGCAAACTGGCTCACAGATAGAACCCACAGAGTGAAAGTAGCTGACTCCAAGTCATACTGCCAACCTGTCATGAGTGGAGTCCCACAGGGTTCGGTCCTGGGTCCTCTCATGTTTGGAATCTACTTCTCTGAAGTCCAGGCCAACACAAAGGGACTCTGGCTGACAAAGTTCACAGATGATTGCAAGTTGGGAGCTATTATTAACTCCCCAAGTGATGTTGACATCCTACAGAAGGGTCTCACTGCGACCAGCGACTGATGTCAGAACCATGGCATTAAGCTCAATGCCAAAAATTGTTTCGTCATCCCCTTAGGGAAAAACCTGGTTCCCATGAATTACCACATTGATAGTAGTCTACTGAACACAGAAGGAGTTATAAGAGATCTGGGAACACAGTTTGACAGCAACATCTCTTTTGACCACCACTTTGTCACTGTGGTCAGAAAGTCCTTCTATGTGGCTCATCTCATTACTAAGACTTTTGCATCCAGGAAGAAAGAGGTCATTGTCTCCCTTTACTCTTCCCTCATTAGGCCAGTCATCGAGTACAATGTCCCATTTGGCATGTACCTCACTAGACACCTGCAACAACTGGAGAGGCTGCAAAAGTACCTTACAAAGAGGATCCTAGGCCTTAAACACTTGTCCAATATGGACAGACTCAAAAAGCTCCAGCTATTCTCTGTCTCATATCGCCTATTTAGAGGTGATCTCTGCTTGACTTACAAATCCATATCTGACCCAGCTCTGTTAGAAAAGCTGCATCTAAAGAAATCCCAATCCCTCCACACCACATGGTCCAGAGACCTCAACCTCATTACCACAATCAAAAGAACAAGCTGGAGGGACAGGTTCATAACCCAGAGACTGCCCATGCTATGGAATAGACTTCCCATACATGTCAAGTGGAGCACATCACTGGCCATCTTCAAGAGAAATCTTAATGAGTGGATGGGAAATAGAAAATTCACCCCGGGGATCACTCCAGTGGCTCTGCTCGACAGAGGAACTGGGAACTCAGGTTGGCTGGCACAATGCCAGGGTAATCCTACGGGCTAGGTTTGTAAAGGCTCCAGGGCCATTAGCCTCGTACAACACACCTATGAACCTATGAACCTATGATACTTGGTCTGACAAGCCATAAGCTAAAGAGTTAATTTTGTTTCCGTTCTTTCATTTAATTAGTCTGCAATATAAGAGTGGAACTCTTTAGGTTAGTCAGAAGAAAAAATGTTTTCAAGACAAATAAAAGTGTGTCAATAACTTTTTAAAATGTTATCTAGCCTCAAGTTTGCTATTTTTATTTTGAAGATATATGAAGTATTTTCTGTAAAGAGTTAGTACAACATAAAACTACATAAATCATTCATAAAAGCTGCCTAGTTAACATGATTTTCGTCTATTTCTGTATTATTGTTGAAAAGACTGCATTGAGTTTCCTCTCATTTTCTTGCTACCCATTAAGTTTTTTATTCTGCTTCTGTTTGAATCTTTTCAGTTCCTGGTGTGTCTGTACTTTAAAGTGGCTTTTCATGTACTGATCACTCTATGGTTCCATTTTTTGTTCCAAAAACAACTCCTATGTGAATAAAAGTCATCCTTTAAGACAGCATACAATCTTCCCCAATTCACAGCAAGTGGTCAAGGAACACTTGACATCATTTAATAATCAGTGGACAAAATCCACAGGTATACTCTTACAGCATACATGAATAGCACTTAGCTACATAGGCTGTCCTCCCTCATGTTTTCTTTTATTCTCCTCCAGATTTCAAAAAAATAGTGATGGAAAAACTGCAGACAGTTCTAAAGCACATGTTTTCGTCAGAAGTTCTATATCACTTCTCAATTCCCAGTGACAAAAACACTGAAATGAGGAATGGTGAGTTTAGGTGGGTGTTACCTCTAAGCAATTTAAACAGAATCACAACAGTGAGGTTTTCCTGCTGTGCAATATTTGTTAACAAAATTCAGATTTGGTCATTAAATCTGGAAACTGTTACATATCATAGATTCATCAAAATGAATTTTGATCACATCCACAAAATCTTAAATCGTGCTATAGTCTGCCAGTTTTCATTGATTGCACGTCTGTTTTGTTTATTGATCAGCCTTAGTTATTCATTCTTTGTCAGCCATTTTGTCTTATTCAGAATCAAAGAAAAGATGGAGCCTATTCTGCCTGGCAAATGCCACAAGACTGATGAATGGTATAAAATGAGAAAACTATATATCAAAGGACACATGTACATTAAATCCCACATCACACTGCATGTGCACTTGTGAGTGTGGGTGCACACACACACACACACACACACACACACACACACACACACACACACACACACACACACACACACACACATATCCATACATATGCACACACACCCCCATGCACACACACATGCAACACACACACACACACACACGCACACACATATCCATACACATGCACACACACATGCAACACACAAAGACACACACACACACACACACACACACACACACACACACACACACACACACATATCCATACATATGCACACACACCCCATGCACACACACATGCACACGCACACACACACACACACACACACACACACACACACACACACACACACACACACACACACACATATCCATACACATGCACACACACATGCAACACACAAAGACACACACACACACACACACACACACACACACACACACACACACACACACACACACACACACACACACACACACACACACACACACACACACATATGCACACCTAGGGTAATTTATGGGACTTTGAATTCACTTAGTAAAATGTCTTTGTCATGCAGGATGAGCTGGCAGGACCCATCAAAATCACTTGCAGACACAAATCATACAGACTTTGGAAAAAAAAGTAACCCAGCTGGGAACCAAACTGGAGAACCAAGAGCTGCTGTGATGCTGAAACCATGTGTATCCATACATCAGTTCTTTTTTTTTTTTGACTATTTTTTTGTTTTTGTTTTTTTTTTTTCAGTCGGCCTGTGAATTGAGTGATTATTTTTGACAATTCTCAGGATGCTGCTCCGTAACTTAGTGTGAGAATGCTCACAGTGGAGTTTAGGGATTTTTCTCTTTTCCCACTGTTGTGTGACCTTGGACTTGTACATTTAAGTAGTAAAGTGTAAGGTGAATGGGGATGTGGGTTCAATGTTTTGCCATTTGGTAACAGTGTTTTTGAACTATTGCCAATATAACCCTGTTGACGTATTTAAATTAAAAGGAAAAGAAATATACCCATCCAGTCTAACCAAGAGATAAAGATATCACTCTGTAGCTGTCCCTGCCATCCTCCTTTTTTACTTTTTTCACTTACTAGCCTACTCCTTTTATGATGTGTATAGCCAATGCAATATACACACACACACGCACACACACACACCCACACACACACACACACACACACACATATATATATATATATATATATATATATATATATATATATATATATATATATATATATATATATATATATATATATATATATATACATATTTGTGTGTGTCTTTATATATATATATATATATATATATATATATATATATATATATATATATATATGTGTGTGTGTGTGTGTGTGTGTATGGGTTCATGTCATAACAATGACTTGGCAGAAAATCAAACTCCATATGGTTGGGACTGTTACGACTGTATGATTGACCTTATATGTGGTTTTTGCAGGAGGCAGGTCTCCCTGTACCTACTCTACATTCCCAGCAAATTATTTATGCCAACTCCAAGACAGCACTATGGTGAGGAAAAGGGTAAATTCCCTGATCCTCACTATGCTGATCTCAGTAGAAGCAATTTGACTTTTCTGGATACTGAACATATGGCCTCGACCATATAGGTTCAGAGGTTCAGAGGTAA
>NC_056737.1:546114090-546341590 GCF_019279795.1 Protopterus annectens
TCAGAATGGTATTGTAAATGGTGAGTCTCCAACATACCTCCTTCCTCCACAAGCTTTATGATATGCCACAATCAGTTAGCCTAAACTAACAAACCAAAAACTCACGTTACTCTTCACTTTTAAAATAAGCCTGCTTTAAATATTAAAGGGTAGTAGGTAACTATCCGATCGTTACTCTAAAAACAAATATTAAGCAGTTTAGTACTCAGGTAAAATGCACAATTCTTTAACTGTATGTAAATCATCAGCCACAAGCATTTACAGTTGAATAATAAAGTTCCTTATTTGAAATAAATATGATTAATATTTTCCTGGTAAACAACGGAATTGAAAACAAAACATTTACAATGATAGTTAATAGTCAGAAAAAATATATCTAATATTTAAACTAGCAGAGCTACAATACTGACAAGTACTTGGTGATATATTTGCCTTGAGATATGCCTTTGTTCTTCTGCTTACTCTGTCTTATCTGTTCCTTCTTGTTCTTCTCTGCTGTTATTCACCTCCACCCTAACTGCACTTTGCTCAGTGGCATCTGATTTACTTTTAAGGTTATTTGTTTATAAAGATCAGATTTGCCACCTAGGCATACTTGGGCAGAGGGGGTTTGCATCCTCAGTGGTTTCCTGTGAAAAATCACTTTTCTTTGCAACAGAAAGTTTTGCCTCTGTAACTTGTCACAGCCTAGATGTGGTGGTGCAGCGGTAGCATTGTCGCCTCACAGTAAAGACGTTGTCCTGTTCGATTCTCAGCTAGAGCATCTTCTGTGTGGAGACATGCGTGAATGGGCGTACCTTTGTTGAAGGTTGTGCGTCAGAGCTGGCAACTCAGCACGTAAAAATCTACTGCCAATCACTAACGGACCAGAGTTCCGCTGTGGCGACCCCTAACTGGGAAAAGCCAAAAGACACAACAACACTAAGCTGTAACAATTTAATTACATCTAATGTATACTGCATAGTATTAAACTTCTTGATTGAACAAATGTATTAAAAATACCCAGATATTAATTAGCACTTAATAGCTTTACATTTTGAAAATCCAGTTACGCAATTATTAGTAGTTTTAAGTCCCCGTCCATTGTGGAAGTAATATTGTGATACATAACATGGTCTAAAAAAAGATTAGTGAATTGCAACAGACAATGCAGTGTAATATCTTTTAACTTTTTTTTAAATCTTGTCCTTTCTAGATATTCACAAGAAAACAAACATTCAGGATGTGGCAGCACAGTCCTTTCCTTGGGTGGACAAAGTCTAAGACTGGAGTTAAACAAATAAATACATTTAGGCTAATACAATAAAGCAATTACAGTGTATTATTTTCAATTATGGTTTACACATGGACTGCACATAATATGTGAGTGGTGTAAGGGCTGGTCTGTTCTGCTATCAAATGTTAGCAGCCTGAAACTATTATACAGCACTGCATTCATTCTGATCAAATTGTATGCACTGTAAGGTATGACTTGTTCCTTGAAACTGATATACTGTTAGTTGGCTATAATCAAATTCCTCTGTCATTAAGATCCCAGATTACAAAACACCAAGGGATAGAACACTGACAACAGTTTTCTATGAGAAATGGATGTCTTTGTAATGTCCACACTGAAGTTTGGCAGTGATTCCTATATTATTGGAGTTTTCTCCCCTCTACATGGTGTGCCACAATGAAGGTGATAAGTCTATGTTCAGGAGGAGTAAGGGTCTGTGCAGGGTAGCATACCTTTCTTCAAATAATGCTTGTGGTTTGTGATTTCTCACTTTGGGTATTTCAGGCATTTGTGTTTGGTGATGGAATTCCTCAGTTTTTTTTTTTTTTTTTACTTTGGAATTTTATAGAGGAAGCCTTGAAATTATCTTCTCTCATGACAGTAATTAGTGAAGAAGTCTAAAACCTGCCATTCTGGAGATTTATGTGGATCTCTGCATACTCTTGGAGGAAGCATGGTGATTTAGTACTATAGCTTTGTCTAACAGTAGTCTTTTTGAAATGCAGCACCATTATTAAAATGTTTCCAGAAAAATGTTTAATGGCATAAGTAAATTTAATTTAATCTTATTAATATTTATATGCTCCTTTATTCTTTTATTCAATTTCATAAAATAGAAGTTTCATGCTTAGCAGATTTCAAAATAGTTGATTATATAATATTGTAATCATCTGGATCTTCTGAGCTAACACTTTGCTGACATTAGAACTATATTCAAGAACAAGTTATTTTGGAATATCTACAAGTGACTTAAGATAAAATTCCCCGAGCATTAACAGACCAAAATACAAGATGATGAGGAACACAAACATGGAACAGGTATAATTTTTTGTTTCAGGTATTAGTTTTTAGTATTTTGGTTTCTCTGTGTTCTAACACTCAAGTTTGCATAGTGGAATCATTATTTAGCCTGTCAACCAAATGATTGTTACCTTAAGATTGTGTCCAGTGCCCTTGTGTTCTGATCTAAAGTCAGTCAGAAAGGAACTTCTTTAACCACTAAATCTATTTTTACTGCTAAGCACCATGAACTGAATCTCTTGCTCTCCCATGATAACCATCTGTTGTTTGCACTACTATCATATGGTGAAAATGAACACTGAAATAAATTTGGTGTGCTATGACTCAAAAAAAAAGCTATACTAAATTTTCATCTACAAGGATGAGACATGGATATGGGCAAAATTAAGAAAAGCAAGCCTTTGCAAGTCACAGAACTAATGATTTTTTGGTAGTGATTCAAAAAGTCGGGACCAACTAGAGAGAGTCCCACAACATTTTCTCTGAGGTATAGCGATCTCAGAGTTGATACATATAAGTTCAGGGGTATGGATGGTTTGCCCCCCACATGTGGGTCTACAATTGAGGCTTGTCCTCCTCCTGCAAAAAGAAGTTTTAAGTAGAAGAGCAATTTCTGAGATACACTCTTCACCAGGTTTTTGGTCTTTTTTCAGCTTTATAAAATTCAGTATTTCAAGTCATTGTTCCACTGTATTCAGTGTTCATCAGACCTATCATTGATTACAATGCCCCACTGGTATGTACCTAACCAGGCATATCCAACAATTGGAATGTCCACAGAGGTTCCTCACTGAAAGAATGCAGGGAGTAAGTAAAATGTCCTATGCAGACCATCTCAGGACTCTGTCCCTGTATTCTGTTTCCTACAGGCTTTTGAGGGGAGATCTATGCCTGGCATACAGGGCATCGACAGACCCCACTCTGATGGACCTCCTGCATATCCACAAAACAAACATCACCAGCATTATCCATTCTAAATATTTAAACCTTGCCTGTGATATACATAGGATTTGCTGAAGAGACAGAGACTACCCTATCTATGGCACAGGCTTCCCATCCATGTGAAGCAGAGTTTCTACCTAACCCGATTCTAGTGCAACTTGGACAATTGGATGGGGAGCAGGAAATGCATCCCTGGTTTGGCACCTATGTCTCTAATGGACACAGACAACCCTGTAAATGTTTCATCTCCCAGGCCCTGTTTGTAAATGTTTCATCTCCAAAACCCTTGCTTACACTTATCAAGGGTATCACAACTTGTTAAAGATTTGGGATGCATGGCTAAGCTTAAAAAGGCTCTTCTAGTCATTAGCCCAGTAAACACCTATGAACTTATGAACCTAAATGCTACACTTTAATAGGTAGCTGATTATATCATTTAAGTATTATAATACTTTGCTCAGAATTCTAACATTCAGATATATTCAGTACTTTGTACACTGGAAAATGAAAAAAAAAAGTGCTTGTGAAAATTGAAAGAAACTAACATTTATTCACATGACAAGATCAGATGAAATTTATTAACTCTAAAAACAAGGTTAACTAGAAAAGGTGAAGTGACCTTTATGTCAAATTCGTTTAGGCTGACACAATGTACTCTTTTATTGCAGCTTTGCTTATTGACTACATGCCAACCATTTATTCACTTACATATATGTGCATTTATTTATTCTCATGCAGAATGGTGACTTGTGGTAAGATCCCTGACTCAATGGTCCAGCAGCATTCAGTTCTAATCTCTCATCACTGACTGTGTGAGGTTTGTATGTCCACCTAATGTTTGCATGGGTCTTTTCAAATCCACACTGTATGTTGGATGACCAAAGCTGTAAGCCCTAGAACTGCTACAATGTAAGGAAATGTATTGGTAAATATATGCTATTTAAGAAGATGCTGTATCTTGGAGAATTCTTTTTTCTCATACATATATCCTATGCTGAATTGCTCTCAGAATCTCTGTGCAACTATGTCATTGGCTGCATAGAGGCTGCTGTATCTACCAGAAGAAAGCCCAAGACTAGACCCAAAAACAAACTACTCTATTGGGCAAGATATGCAACAAATGGGAAAAAATTATGACAAAACTCAGGAAGGGTGATTCTCATAAGGATAAAATCTCACTCATCAAACCCAATAGGCAACTGAGTTGGCTAATTAGATCAAGTAAAGACAATATTGAGGTTAAGATAGCCACCTGGGTGAAAAAAAAAAACATAACGCTTTCTTCACTTATGTCAAAAGCCTCCACAGCATAAAGCAATGTGCTGAACTGGTGGTTAATGGTACCACACGCACTGATCCTAGCGATATAGAGAACTTGTTAGTCGACAAATTCAGTTACAACTTTACACACCCTCTCACCCCCAGCCACCCCCCTCCCCAAAATACCCTCAGACATAACTCCTGCAGATATAACTAGGAAGCATGTACTGGCTGTACTCACTAAAGCCAAGAATATGCCTTCAGTGACCCAATAGCATACCAGGATGCCCCCTGAACAGTCTAAAATTTGAATTATCTGGACTTCTGGAATCATTATTTAACTATAGTCTTAAAACAGGCTTTGAACCATGTGACTGGAGCACTGTGATGGTCATCCCCCTTCATAATGGAGGACCTTCAACAGATCCTGGAATCTATAGATCCATTAGTCTGACTAGTTTTATTTGCAAAGCCATGGAAAGAATTATCATGGAAATTATCAACAAGGACATGGAAGATGTCCAGATACTGGACCCATCTTAGTTTGGCTTTGTCATAGAAAGCTCATGCTTACTGAATCTGGCAGACTTCTTTGAAAAGTCACTACGGCAATGGATGAGGGGAAACTGTGCATATTGCCTACCTAGATCTGGTTAAAGCATTTGATACAATACCCCCCTCAGGCACTGTTAACACACTTACGGAACTAGATATAAACCCCTTTATAACATGCTGGATAGCTAGCTGGTTCACTGGTACAACCAGCAGGTTAGAATCAGTAAGATAACCTCTACAAAATGGTCAGTAACCACTGGATTCCCCAAGTGCTCTATGCTAGGCCCACTCCTTTTGGGTATCTGCTTCTTGGATATCAAAGCCAATGGCAAAGGCCTCTGACTTACCAAATTCACAAATGACTGCAAACTGGGAATAGTCATTGAATTCCCCCAAAATGAGAATACCCTTTAAGAGTGTCTAGCACTTAAAAACACTTGGTGCCAAAGCTATGACTTAATACTCAATAACAAGAAATGCATTATATTCTCTTTGAGAAGTTGGCCACCCTTGGTAACACACCCTTGGTAAAACACCCGTAAAAGCTGATTTATTAATCAGGGATCTGGGAACTCATGTAGACAGAAACCTAGCCTTCTAGTAATATGTGTTCAATGTAGAAAATCCTTCCATGTTGCTCAATTTATAAACAAGGGCATAGTATCTAGGTTCAGAGGGGTCATCATGCTGCTGTACTCAGCCCTCATTGGACACCCCTCTTCAGTATGTACCTTAACAGACACATGCAGCCCCTTGAGCATCCACAAAGGTCCCTTACATAAAGAATACAGGGAGTAAACACAATGCCCTACTCCAACTGCTTCAAAGCCCTATCTCTTTACTCAGTATCATAAAGATTTCTGAGAGGTGATCTTGGCCTGGAATATAAGGCATCCCTGGAACCTGTTTTGCAGAACCTTTTGTGCATCTGCAAAGCAAACACAACTAGATTAAATAACCAAAAGTTTGCTTGTGACATAAATAGGACATATTGGAGAGACAGATGTGTTTCTCAGAGAATTCCCATTCTCTGGAACAGGATCTCCAACCATTTGATGCAGAGTTTGGTCTTATCCTTATTTAAGTGCACCTTGGACAAATGGATGAGCAATGAGAAATGCATCCCTGGTCTGGCATCTATATCTCTGATGGACAAAGGAAGTCAGTAAATCACCCTTATATAAATCAAATTTGTGGATCACATTTGGGTTGCACATTTAGGCTTCTAAGGGCCCGAATGGTCATTAGCCTAGTATACAACTATGAACCTATCTAAGAAGGAGAACTTCTGTTACATAGCTAACAAATAAATAAAAATGTATTTAATCTGTGCACTCTCATGACAGTAATGGTCCATCCATCTGAGTAGTGCCAACCTGCACTGGATCACTTGCAATAAAGTTTCATCAACAAGACAGTACACTGATATGAAACAAGAGTTAAGTCCATTAAAAAGTAAGCTACAAATCAGCCACTTGTGAAAATATACATATTTTATGACAAAAGAGAGGTAATGGTGATATGTTTTTTGTTAGAGGAAGTGCAAGCATAACACCTTTCATGCCAACTGCCTGACCAGGTCAAGAATGGCACTGAGAGTTCTGAGTTTAGAAAAGGAGGTAGCTGATTTTAGATCTATGTTTCTGAATAGGCTCATGAAAGCTAAGATATTGTTAATGCCAGATCCATAGGTATCTGAGCGAAGTGGTGGTATTCATAATGTAGCTGTGATGGTGAAAAAGTTTGAGGGAATTAGGAGTTTTAGGAATTATTTTCTTAGCACCAAAGGAGCATAGCATTACTTTTTGGGGTTATGGAAAATTCTTTTCGCAGTAACCTTTTGGTTTAGGTCCAAAAGGCAGTTTGTAGTCAAGTTTGGATTACCTGTTGTTCTGTTTTTGATCTGTGCTTAACTATATAATTGGCACATAAGTTTGGGATACTTTATTTATAAAATGGAAAATACTCACAGTAAGATGCTGTCCGGTTCGATTCTCAGCTAGAGTGTCTTCTGCGTGGAGACATGCATGAATGGGCATACCTTCGTTGAAGGTTGTGCATCAGGGCTGGTAACTCGGCATGTAAAAATCAACTACCATTCATTAGCAGACCAGAGTTCCGCTGTGGCGACCCCTAACTGGGAAAAGCCGAAAGACACAACAACAACATTAGGGCAAGTATTGATCCCTGTGGTACACCACATGAATGCAGGCAGTATCAGATGGAGAAAAGCCAGCCTTTACTGTAAGGGATCTGTTAGGAAAGTTTTGAACCCCTGTACATGTTCAGTTCTGATAGCAGTATCTATGAGTTAGGCTAGTAATAGTGAGTTGTCCGACATATAAAAGTATTGGGTTAGGTCAATGAAAATAACACCAGTAAGATTTTTTTGTTATGTTGTGAATGTGTCATTCATTAGAGTTCAGAGTACAGTCCATGTATTCCTTCCTTCTCCAAAACTAAGTTGCTTGTTGCCCAGCAGTTGTTTTCCATTTATGAGGTAAGTAAGTTACAGATTATTTTTTTCAAGTAATTTGCTGAAGGAAGCAAGTATGCGGATGTGCTAGTAGCATCTGTTGGATAATGATATATCAAAAAATTATCTCAGCTTTTCAGGGGACTTATGTAAAAATTCATATTGTAAATATCTGTTGATATGAATATTCATCTATCTACACCAGACACATTTTTGTCAAAGAATGTGCCATTATATGCAAAGTGCAGTATAGATCATCCCCAGGATTCATCAAGCCATTTTCTCCGTGCAGAAACAGTGTATACATTCTTGCATGGAAAATGGCCGCCACGCGATCCAACAAACAGCCAATCTGACGTGCACGAGCATGCCTACACTGTTCCTGCACAGATACAGCTGCAGAATGCTAATTACCTCATTTGTTGGTGAAAACCATGCAAATGAGGTGAATTAGTGATTCACCAAGCAGCCAGGTATCCTTGCAGGAACAGTGTTATTTGCAGAAATGCATTTGGTTCCTAACCAAATACATTTCTGCAAATAACAAAATGGAGGCATGATAGCTCTCAAAAAAACATGTATTACAACATTGGACATTGGCATGAAAAAGCATTTGTTTTTTTTAAAAATCAAACTTTTTTGGGGCCGAGCTCGGCCATTTAAGTATAATGCAGCTGCGTGCAAATGTAATCAGGCAGAAAATAAAAAAAATAAAAATAAAAAAACAGCTGAAAAGTCAATTTTAAGAGAAATCTGCATTTTGCCATTATAGTCTATGACATGCAGAGTGAAAACAACACCAGGGAACAGTTGTTGTCAAGGTGAAAGGCTCTGTGTAAATGCCGTAACTACAGACTAAGACAGTGGGGTATGCAAATGAGGGAACATTTACTGAATCACAGAAATCGTGTAAGTCCCAAACTGCACCTAACAGTGTAGGTGCTCTAGCATGATGGTGTAACTAGGAGGAGCAACAGACATGAAAAGGGGGTGTGTAAGGCATGTTGTAAGCACACTGTAGCCCCAAGGTGCAGAGATAAGCTTAGCTAAGCACAGCTAAGCAAGGGTGTGTCTGAGGCTGTATTGACTTATTCCATGAAATAAGGATCATGTTTGCACACAGGGGAGGGCCATTTCTTATTGTTTACATTACCTAAACAGGTTTGCGCAGAGCAACCAGTCTAAAAAGAAAAAAGAAAAAATAACAGAAATGGGAGGACTATTTACATTTGGGAACCGAGTTTCCGCGGTGCACCTCAGTGCTTAAAAGGGGAGGAAATGAGAATGGGGAAAAAGATAAAAAAGGAAAAATAGCAGAAATAAAGCAATCAAGTACAAATAACATAGCTGGCAGGTGGAGTGCATCATAGTCAGCCAATCATACAGGCAGCATCTGCAGCACAACAATATAATGTATGGAAACACCTTACAGTCTGTTTTTTTTCCCACAAACTCTGCACCATTGGTGTACACATGCAGGGGAATTTTGACTGGAAATATGTTAAGGGCTGCCATCGCTTTGATCCATCAGTATGTGCTAGAGGCTGAGGTCGGAGAGGATCATAAAGCTGACAACCACCACAGACTGAGGAGTAAGAGAAGAGTGTTCAGACCTAGGGTAACTTCCTAGGTGCTACATGATCTGGAGATAGAGTGCTACAGGGTAGACAGAGACATACTTCAGCAAATCACTGAGCTGTGCCGGCCTCAACACAGAGCTAGAACCAACAGTAAAGACACTGTAAAGAGTGGTGGGGAGCAGAGGAGATGGTGATCTGAACAGTGATGGCTATGTAGTCAGATATTACCAAGGGGATGGCACTGTAGGAGTGCTACAGTGGCTACTCATGTTGGTTAGGACTAGGTACATGAGATTCCCATCTGCTATAGGAGTGTTGACTAGGTGATCCACTGCATTGCCATTGACAAAGCCGAGGAATCTATGTGCATTCATGTTCAGGTGTTATAGGTCAGGTGCACTATGGTTGGGTATTTGAAATCACCCAGGAGCAGGGTAGCTGATTGAATCCTGACAGGTTCCAGCAGGTCCAGTAGGTATGGTGGTTGTCCATAGTCATGGTTGGAGGCCTGTAGCTAGCTATGATTTGAGCAGGTGTTTTGTCAACTATTAACTGCACTCAGGATGTCACCAGTATGACATTCTTTTTGGCCAGCCTTGAGGTGTGTATGTGTACGCTAATGTTCAACACTCCACCTACTGTGGCTTTGCGGGACTCCATTTGGGGTCTAAACATATGATGGGATGAGTGACCTGGCAAAGTTGGTGTGATCTCCACAGCTGGAAAGCAGGGTGTCAGTGACTGCACAAATGTCAGCATCCTACAGGACAAGGTACACTTGCATTGACATGGGTGTCATGATGAGATACCTTTCACCTGTTACAGCAAGACATCTGCATAATGACACTCATCAATGGTGGGCAACAGCCAGTAAATAGTGTCACTTTATGAATCTAGCTGCTAGCAAAGACGGTGTCACATTCACAGGTGTACTCTGCAGGATATGACATCTGACAATGAAATGTATGCTAATGTGTTATGACTTCAGTCATTAATGAGTGGCCAGTGATTTGCCAGATAATACACAAGTGTCTGAGGCACAGACTACAAATATGAAGCAGACGTGGTCAGTCTGCAAAACTCTGGAGAGTTGTCAGGTACGGGCTCAGTATATAACATACAGTTCAACACAGCCATCTGCAGCTGTCATGTAGTATGCACATATCCTATGAGCATCTCTCACATTTGTAAGACAAGCATATGTATCAGAGTACCATTCACAAGTAACATATGAATAATTACAACATCTCAGGTAGCTGGCCAACCAGTGACACACTCAGTATTGGACAACAGAGACTCCATTAGTAGTCATACATGAGCTGACCTTTGCTGGGGTGACTCAGGGACCAGAGATGTGCTCCATGTCAATGCAGGCAGGGCAAGTAGTAATGGCTATAGGTGCTAGTCAGCTGCATGTGAGTCCAGCATGTCCTGTTGTGGCTTAGTGTTTAATGTCCCATTTGACATCATTGCATCCCCTCTTCTGCATTCCATTACATGCTTACATGATAGACATACCTGCTATTGTGCTGAGGATTTTCCTCACAATAATGCAAATGGTTAGCTTTGTATAGTCACAGTCTGCCTTTGTGTAGATGGGTTGAGACCTGTGTTGCATAGGCAGCAGCTTCCCTTTTGTAGGTACAGCTCATGAGCAGGTGATGGCCTGTGCACCAAATGGTGTCTCCCACTTGTTACTTTCATCCAGAGCAGCTATGGTGTTTTTCCATTTGCCAATGCCATAGCAACACAGTGCTGTAAGCATGGCCTTTGTGTGTGCCTTGCCCCTTTTCCTTGCCTGTGTTGAGGACATTATGGAGGTGTGGGGGCTACAGCTTCACAGACAGTAGGTAGGAATACCTCTCAGGAGAGGACATGTGGAGACAGCCCAACAACATGGTGAACAAAGCTCCAGAATTGGGTACAGATTGTAAGTCAGTAGTGCTCTTATACACATAGAGGGTTGCTAGTTTAACAGGGTTCAGCTGGACATGCATTTTCTGTGTGACTTGACGTCTGACAGTGATATGTCTGTGACATACCTCTCAACTGTCCTGATGTCCATGGACTGCCCAGGGGTTCATGTATTATGTTTTGTCTGTTCCTCAGACAAGGTTTGTTTTTGTGGAAGCAGTAGGATAATGTGAGGACTGTAGTCAGTAACTGTTGACATCCAATAGTGTTTTAGACATCATATCCTTCAGGGATGTTATGTTACAACAAAGCCTGTGACACTGTCAACTGTTTCAGTTTGTAACACCATTATGTGAGATATGTCCCTCTTTTCAGCCTCCTGTCCCCAAGTATGCCATGCTTTGTCCAGATGTCTTGCAGTATGAGGGTCAGAGGTATGTGATATCATTACTTATTAACTGTACTCAAGGTATCATCCTATTGACTTAGCACACTACTGGAAGTGGTATGCAACAGTGGACATGAATATGGTTTCACACCCTGGACATTCTGTGGAAATCTGTACATATGAGAATTATTTATGTCTGGCCATTGTGAAGTGATTGCCAAGATTGTGTAGTAGTGTTGTGTGTAGATGTTTGGCTTGGTAGGGAGAGTAACAGATATGAGTGTCATAGATCCTTTTTCTATCTGACTGTGTATGCTGCTATGGCTGCTGATGGTCTATCAGGTGTGTATGTTTGTAGGGGCAGACTGAGAAAGGTCCTGTAACACCTCAGGATTCCCAGTACATTGTGAGTTGGGCCAGTATCTGTCAGTGTATTGTGTGACTGGGAATCAGGATATGGTCGTTCAAATAATCATTCTACTCTAGAGTTCATTTGGGGTACTAGTATGTTGCTGTAACTATGGTGCAAATGGTTGTGGGTGGACATTTATGCAACACTATCTGATTTTCCCTACAGTTCCATCCCTGTAGTGCATTATATATTTGATTATAAATGGGTAATTGCCCAGAGCTTGTTCGGGGTAATGTCATGTTGGTCTTACTGTGGTTCAGAAGGTGCTGAGTGACATGGTTGGCAGCTGTCATGGGTTTTTCCATTCTGTTACATGACTGCAGTCATAGCTCTCCACTGTCCAGATGTCTAGACACTGTCCTTATGTGTGGCTCATATGTTTTGTCTGTTGGCCACAACAATTGTGGGTTTCTGAGAAATCACTGGGATGATGTGAGCATTGACATCAGTACATTTTAACATTCATTTATGTTTCACACCAGAATATGCCTGGCATTGTATGTTAAAGCACACCATGCCACTCTAGCAGACATCTATGCATATGACAGCCATATTTCAAAAATGTCACTATTGTTTGCCCTTTAACCCACACGTTTGTCAGGGTTTATGCATTTTTGTTGCAGTAAGAGGTTGGTTATCTGTCTATATAGCTCTGTATAAATATATACATACATACACACACACACACACACACACACACACATATATATATATATATATATATATATATATATATATATATATATACATATATATATATATATATATATATATATATATATATATATATATATATATATATATATATATATATATATATATATATATATATATATATATATATATATATATATATATATATATATATATATATATATATATATATATATATATATATATATATATATATATATATTGGTATGTATATATACATATATATATAACTCCCCCTAATGCTGAATTACTGTTGTGCATGATATGTTTGTAAAAACATTGCAAATTTCTACACCTTGGATGAGGTAGAGGTATGTTGCTGTGATTATTGTGCACAGGGTTCTGAGTTCCAGACTAGCATGTGACTACTATTTTCATTAATGTTAAATGACGAGCATGAATGATATGTTTGTAAAAGCATTCTAAACTCCCACAGCTCAGGTGGTATAGTGGTACTTTGTGGTGATTGCAGTGCACAGCATCCTTGGTTTGAGGCTTAGTAGGGCTGATTGTTTTGTTGCTGGGCAGACAAGGGCTGATGGAGACACAGTGATTAAAGCACTTTTAATCAGTTGTAAATGGGTTTGTGTGGTTCTGCACAGTGCTAAGCATTGTTAAGCGATGGTTAAACCCTCATAGCTTCACTTAGCTCTGCTTACTCCCACTTACACCCACGCTAATTTTCTTTAAAGAAAAGAAAAAAGGGTGATAGGAAAGTAGTGAAATGGGAGCAAGCAGAGTTTAAAACATTATGAAAAGTAGCTAGGGCTGTTCAGGATGGGTGTAGGAAAGGACCATAGCTCTACATTTCTTCCACAGCAACAGCTGTTAATTACATGTGTATGGTTTGGAATTTACACCCTCACACCCCATAGGGAGGGGTTTTGGAAACAGACATTTGCAGAGTAATCTGTGGGTTGATTGATTAGTTTCACTGTACATGGGGGTGAAATGTAAAGCTATTTATAGGGCAATCTTTTTTATGGGACAGATGCCCCTTTTTTTTTAAGGTGAGAGTGGGATGTTGGGGAAGGGTTGAATGTATGTTTGGGGAGGTCGGTTGGGTAGGATAGGTTGCATTTGCAGACAGTCAAGACAGACAAGACAGCAGACAGGGGTGGTATTTGACACATGAGGGGGTAAACACCTTTGACGGAGAGGATGGTTGGGAATCTGAAGCCCATGAGCCCCCAAATGGACACAGTGGGACTGCGGTCCCAACCCATTGGCAGTCACCTCTGCTCCTTCATGGCCCCTAAGGTGGCTGTGCTGGGGGCTGGACAGGAGGGCTGGCCTGCCCCTCGAGGTCCGCCAGGTGTCCCTCAATCTGGAGCAGCTGCCCACCCAACTCAGCTCAGATGGCATTGCTCACCAAACCCCGGAACTGACTGCGGGTGGCAGGCTCTTGTCTGTGCTCGCTCTCAGCAGAGGGAAGGGCTCTGTCCCCTGAGGCAATTCCACCCGAAGGTGGTGCAGGACCAGCAGAAGAAGAAGTCCCAGGTTGGGTCCCATATGTGCTGGGGCATGGTGCCATGACCAGATGAAGTGGGACAGATGGATCCACTGGGATCTGCCTTCCCAAACATGCTATGGTTTTGAGGTTTTAAAAATATGTTGGTTAGTCATGAACAACACATTTCCAGATTAGTTATAACAGCATGCATGGGTGTTCCAATTAACCCTATAAAACAGATTTGGAACAGTTGCAAAGCAAAATAACACATGCATAAATGGAACAACAGTCTGCATCATAACAGTATGCCAGTAACATTGACAGCAACAGGCCACCAAGAATGGTATTTGAACAAGGTATGTTAAAATGCAACTTATCAAATGTATAAACAATAATAGAACACAAGTCCCAGCATTAGGTTTGGAGTAAAACATACCCATAGTATATGAATTATTGTATTGATTCAGATGAGGGGGGGGACAAAAAGTCCATTAACATCTGTTTAGGCTTCTATTTTCCACAGCAGTACTGCTTAATACTCTATGGGTCTGCCCTCACTTTACATCTGCCTATGGCCATAGCTTCTGTAGCACAAACGTACCTATTAAACTGTCAGCCTGGAATGGCATGAGGCAAACTGTGACAACTCTGGGTACATGGTTAGAGAGCACTCATACATGCCAGGGTTACATATCTGGCAAAGGAGGGGTACCCTGAAGTGCTGTTATGTGACTGTGCTACTGGAATGCTTTAACTAGTTTCCTGTCTGTGTCCAGAGTTATTGGCAGCAGTGACCACTAGCCATGACAGTGTGACACTTGAGAGACATGTATCAGGTAGAGTGCATGTTGTATGTACCTATCCTGCTGTCATTTGCAGGCATTTGGTGGGGCAGTTAAACAGCTGTACACAGTTTATTAGTATACTACCTACATTTCCTTACGTGTACAACCTGTGGAGAAAATATCTGTTAACGCTACCTGACTGTTTTTACATTTTCCTAATTCCTTGTGTGTAGATATGCACACATCTTTATTTATTTATTTTATTTTACATTTGTTGACTAGGCTAGTCTAACTGGATATATGTCCATTTTCAGTAGAGGCCCGAGGAGAAAATCTCAGAGAAAAAAAATATTATGCATAGACTCTACAAAAAAAAGTGGCAAAAAACAAGATACAATTACATAAGTATGAAACTGATTAGTAATATGTTTTAGCAACATTTTTAAAGTTACAGATAGGAAAAAAACATATTGGTTTTATCCAGATGTATAAAAAATAAACAAAAACATTTAATGTACATGAGTTTACGCAGCATATTAAAGAGGAAAAAAGAAAAAAAAATGTTAATACCACTCTCTTAGTAATCTAAGTACCACTCCTTGGATTTGAAGCGTGTCTGAGTGTGCAAAATTAACAGCTAAGCTATTTCTCATCACACTGAACTACTGGGGAACTGCTATTGCTTGTTTCCCTGGTTTCTTCCTAATAGTCTTTGGCTAGACATTCTGAACTTGTAATCCTGTGATGCATGCATGACAGATAGTTATTGTACTGTGCATTAATCCTTTGGATTACTACAATCTGGAAAGCAAAGGTTAACACAAGGCAATGCTGGATGGAACACACTTTGAAACTTTACATATTACCATTCAGGGTTCAAAGCTTAGTGCAGTATATATTTCACATTTCAGTTATATCTTGTTTTACAGCTCCACCATCTACAGTTTTTCTTTCAGCTGGTCCACAGAACAACCTCAGTTAATGTGTGCTGTCACAGCCACATTTGCTGTGAAGAACCTGTATACATTCTATATGTCCACAACAACATTCCAGAATAAATGCAACCATTTTTTGTAGGAATCTTTATTGGACATCAATATTAGTTGGTCAAACTTTTTTATTTATTCAGTTCACACAGTAACGGTATACCTACTAGTGGTAAGCAACATACTCCTTCGTAGCTATTTGAACAATATACTGCAAAATAGATTTTCACTCACCAGCCTGTTGATGCAGCCTCAGCAGTCTGTTGGCATGGGCTTCTATGGTCATAGCCCTCTCTGCTGCAGCTCTAGGGGAGAAAAACAAACATTATGCATACCTGTCTATCACATTCTCAGGCTAGTATTTTCTACAAACTACTTTATAGTGATGGTTGCTCACTACTGGAGCATTCCATGCCCATGAAGCTTGGATCCACAGGGCAAAGAGCACCCCCTTCTTCTGCTTTAGGTCAGCATAGTGGTGCCGTACCTGCTCACCAGTACAGGGGATGCCAGTAGCACTAGTGAGATCACATGCAAGATGGTCCTAGACCTCTGCTTTGTATTGTGAGCCCGAGTACTGGCACTGCAGCAGTGTTTCAACATGGTTTTCTGCAAGGAATCCAGCCATAACCCTGGACTCCTGAATGCTCTAGCACTGAGTTCAAAAGCACGCTCCCTCTCCAATGCCAGACATGTTCCTGCAGAGATCAAACTAAACAGGTTATGTCTGAATTCCCACCTGCACAGTTTAAATAAGGCCATATTCCCCCCCCCCTTGCTGTCATTGGAATATTTCAAAAATGCTGAGCACAGGTTAGCAGCACGCAAATCCACTAAGTTGAGTTGAACAGTGCTTAAAGGGGTACTTTCTGAGCACTGCATAACAATGTTCAGATCCACTTAGCTGAGGTACCTGCTGCTTAACAATCACGTCTAAGCAATACTTAAACCTGGTAAGCATAGCTGAGCATTGCTGACCATTTCTCACTTTTCATTTAAAAAAAGTATCAGAATAATGACTTCATTTAGTAGGTGTATATGATTTACTTTGCATGACATTCCTCTATGTGCTTTCATTACATTAGCAATAGGTGTGATTATACTGTATGGGTCACTTGTATATACATGTGTGATTTCACATGTTATATGCACTCACACTTCCATTTTACACCAGCTACACTACCATGGTTGACAAAAAACAGTTACTACATAACTTATGTTGAAAGAAAATATTTTAACACTGCTTTCCCATATAGAAATAACTTGCCTGTCTTAGTACTTGAACTGTGAATGCCTGCATATAAAGCTAGAACTCTAATCACTACACTTTCTCAGCTGGGGAGTTTTAGCTGTATATTTTTATTTATCTCCTATATTTAAGCATTGCTAAGCAGAGGACCATAACAGTCACATCCACTCAGCTATGCTTAAACATTTCTTAGCATGGAAAAAATATATTATTATATTATTATGTTATATAGTGAGTATTGTGCTTTTCTGACAAGTCATTGAGTACTGCAGTCAGGAAATAATGGCATACATTTGACTTTCAGACTTCTATCCTTCAAAAATTCATGCTAATGCATAACCTGTTTTCTATCAACTTTCTAAGTTTGTAAGAGCAATATTTATGAAGTGTCCCTATTTTTATGGCTTTGTCCCTCCATTATTTGTGCCTTTGTCAGCATTTCCTGCTTTAGCAGGTTATGAGGTGTCATACGGCACTTTTACAATGCAGGGGGTGTGTCACAGAACTTGTCACACACCCCCTGCATTGCTTTCCTACTCCCGTATGTATTTCAATGTCTGTGGATTATGCCGCATTAGTTTTAGAAAGTGCCACATGGCACTTTCTGAGTGCAGGGGGCATGTTAACTGTGCGAGCAGTGCTAGAACACACCCCCTTGACTTGTTCACTGTTCATGTCCGTACAGCCCTTATCAGTAGTGTGCCTTCATGAATATGCATAGCGTGCTGCTGTTAGGGTTGTTCAGACACAGACATGGTTCACTCCATGCAGGAATAGCACTAATCCTGCATGGAGTTTATTGAATCCCAGGGATAGTGTGTGAACAAGACTAAGCCTTAAAAAGAAATTAATTAAATTACATGAATTAAAAGAGAACTAGATTTAACCCTATGGAATATAAATGCTTATTGAAGTCCTTACCAACTATATGGTATATGATTCTCACAGATATGTACTCCAGAGTTGTTTAAATCTAACCTTACAGCAGGTATTTCAAAAAGAGTATTTCATTACTATGTCTCTTACTCCTTTACTTGTTTCCCAGGTTCTTTGCATCAGCATGATGATTTAGCATTTATATCATGCTATCGAAAGATGAAAATCACGAACACTATTTCATTGAACCTAAAATATCTAAACCACATAATATCGAACATTCAGAACAGCAAATTTTTTCCTTGGGAATAATTGACTATTCCAAAACACATACACACAATACAAGCACACCAAAAAACATCAATCCACACACATACACTTATAATCCTACAACTAACCCTACACTAAATTGTACATACACTACTATCTATCCACTTACCTTAAGCCAGACCCTTACCCTAAGGCCCGTCACTATCGCACACTTCCCTAACCCGCTCCCTAACCCTAACTCACTTAACCTGCCCCAACCCTAATTCACCTAACCCGTGCCCTAACCCTAACTCACCTAACCTGCGCCCTAACTCACCTAACCCGCCCCCTAATCCTAACGACCACACAATCACACACTTACCTGAACCTGACCCGTAAATTTCCACCACAGCACTGAAAATAGTGAAGCCACAGAACTGGCCAACTGAATTCTTTTCCTAGGAAAGAATTAGGTGTTCTGCAGCTTCATTATTTTTAGAGTTCACTCAAAACGGGTCGATATTAAAACATTTGAAGTTTTAAAACTTCGATTTTCTGATATAGACCCATGATTTGAGATGTCTACTCTTTTTGTGTCCACTTGAGAAAAGTGTTATTTATATAAATTCCAGTAGCCTGATTGGACCATAGAGTTACAAATCACACAGCCAGTAGGCAGTACTGTTTGAGGACTTCTTGGCATCTTTGAAAATCTGGGAGAAAGTTCCTAAATAAATAAAAAAAAAATGCTTCCTCTTTATCTTAAAAAAGGAAGGTAGGAAAGGCAGTAAAATAAAAGTGTAACAGAAGTATACCAATACTAATAAAGCATCTGTTTGAGAAAAACAATTTATACTAATTTTACTTACCTGACTGGTCCAGCCTTTTTTCTTTTTTGCTATAATGTGAGAAAGATACATTCTTACTTAACAAACTATACTTGTTAGATGCAGCAATCCACCTTGTCAAACTGCCATGCATGTTTTAAAATATGTCCTAACATATTTCATTTAAAATGTTTGACTTTCTATGTGTACATATTTACATACCACTGACAACACTCTTCTGATTAAAATGTGCAGGAGTGCTTTTAAGAATATCTTTCACATTTTTAGAATAACAGGAAAAGTATGAAGATCCTAAGTAAATTTTGAAATTGTCCAGCAGCAAAGTAAAACGTACAGAGTCAGGCTGTTTCAATGTGGACTGTTTCCCAAGGCTGTAAAGGTTGAGCATGGATGACCATGACACCAGCCAGTTCTGGAAACAGAGCACTATAACTGTTGAAGAGGCAGTCAAATGAAATACATCCCCGGAAAATGCAGATATCCTTTGAGTAACAACACAACTAGGAGAGAACCACCATTGCCCACCAGCAGTAAAGTGTACAGTTCAAAGTGCACCAGGAAAGTAATGCTATAACAGACATGGGCAATGAATGTACAGGAACAATATTTGCAAGCTATCATTGTCTAAATTAAGTACTGAAGTACACAAGAAAATACTGAAGTGACATTGGTTTCTGTGTCATTGATCATTATTATCATCTGTGACTGCTGCACACTTGCACATGAAGCATTAATTAGTGCAACATTTATTAGTAATGCTTCAGAATAATTTGCCATTATATTTACCCCAGATATGTGGGCACAGCTATCCGATATGTAATCACAAGCAATGGTCCTGGCTGCAATGACATCCTGCTAATTAACATGACAGCAGCCTACCATGGTGTTCCATATGATGATTGTGTCTAGCATGCCCAGTATTTATTTAGTGTGTCAGTGCACTGACCGTAAAAGTCATTTTCCTTTTTATAGCATTTTCTCAGCAAGAAACAGTTCAAAATCATTTTGCTTTACAGACAGATGTCCTACAACACCCCATTTCCAAAAAAGACTGTATTAAAGATGCGGCAGTATTCTTGAAGGTATGGAAACTGTTGATTTCTATTGGTAGGAGCAATGTAACATTAAAATATGACATTTATAATTACTTTTTTACAGTTGGACTTCCCAAGTTCCAGTTATTTTATCATGGCTGCAGGAGACTGATAGTCAGACTATGGCCCAGATGACCAGGGTGTGATTAGTGGCCCAAACACTGAAGTAGCCAGGCTGGGAAGGGGGAATGGTAAAGGTGGATGGTTCTGCACACTTCAGGGCACATTGGGGAGTACAATCTTCTTGTTGGAGACAAAAAATGACCATCACTTATGCTTTGAGAGGAGAGAAAGGGCTGATTAGAGGGAGTTCTCTTTGCAGAGGTCCAGTGACATCCTCTCTCATCAGCCCATTGCACTCCTCTTCTTGACACTTGATCAGTGCTCATAGGGAGTCACGGCATAAAACAGGAAAACCATTGAACTACCTCTGATACTTGCCTGAATGATGGTCCCTTCCAGTCAATCCTTGCCCCATCGATGGGGAGTAAATGGAAATGTTGACTGCTAGTGGATGATAATTATCAGACAATGGGGAAAAGGAGACCAAATCTAATTGCAAGCTATCTTCTCTATGAGGAAACAAAGTATGTCTTACAGCAGGTTAATCTCAGTGGTGATGAAAGAACAAGATACCTTATCTACTCTGCATTGTTCCTCATGTTCTTCATTTTTTCATATTCATTCTGAGAGATTTATTTTCCAAATATGCCAGGGAAATTTAGACTGCATAGTGTATTGCTGTACATTTTTTTTTCTTTCTTTATGCCAAATATATAAACAGAGGGATGTTTAAAATTTAAAAGTTGGCCCCATGTCCATGTTTTGGAGAGGTAATAAGAGCAATATGCCTTTCTGCAATAGAATTATTCCTGATCCTTCTTAATGAGCATAGTAAAGGTGGAATTCATAGAGGCCATTTACACTAATGCACAAGGCTTGAAAAATAATGAGATGCAAGTGAGAAATGCTGTAAAGTGGGTCTATGTCATATAATCGAACTTCAAAAATTTCAAACACCATATGTTCGAACTTAGAAGTTTGAAATATGACAACATAGAAACCTCAGAACAGTGAATTTTTTTCCCAGGGAAAAAAATTGCTGTTCCAAAAAACACACACACAACACAGGCACATCAAAAACCTAATAAACCTACACTACACCTTACATACACAACTATCTATGCACTAACCTTAACCCAAAACCTAACTCTAAGGTCCATCACTACTGCACATTTACCTTACATGCACCCTAACCCTAAAGTCCATCACTATCGCACACTTACCTTACTCACGCCCTAACCCTAAAGTCCATCACTATTGCACACTTACCTTACCCACGCCTTGACCCAGAAGTTTGTCACTATCACACACTTACCTTACCCACGCCCTAACCCTGAAGTCCGTCACTTTTGCACACTTACCTTACCCACACCCTAACCCCAATGTCCATCACACTCTCACACTTACCTTAACCTGATCCGTAAATTTTGCACCACAGTACAGAAAATGTCAAAGCCACGGAAACAGCCAACCAAATTCTTTCCCTGAGAAAGAATTTGAATTTCCGCTGCTTCGACATTTCTATTTTTTGAACTTCCCCATACGAAGTTCCAGTATTCGACATTTAAAATGGTCGATTAAATAACAGGTACCCTGTAAAGCATAGTATGCTAATGAGGCAGTTTTGCAATTTGTATTCTGACATCCCAACTGTCCCTCAATCACTTATGCATTAATTATGCTACACATTTGCAATGGGAGAGGCATGAAAATAAAAAAATCTTTGGGATTTCTTTAGTCATTCAGAAGGTGTGGGATTTGCATTACCTCATAATACCACACTGCTATAAAAATGTGAAGCCTTGAACTATGGATACTACCCACATTCTGCTGCAATGGAACTTTTGAACTGAACAGTGTTCTGTTCGTATTTATTGTAGATGATGGTCACTGTTGATGAAACAATCCGACCCCATGTACAAAATAGGAGAAAAGGGAGTTAATGTCTGCTTGTCTCCCTTATTTTATCTGTTAGCATCCCTGTTTTTTTTTTTTTTTTTTTTTTTTTGTGCTCTAGTATTCAAGGAGATTTGTCCTCAAATTTACAGTAACAGCAAGCACTTGCATTCATAAAGATTAAGGATGTCCTGCATCCATGATATTGTTTGTTGAAGGTAAACTTTTGACAGCATTTGTGAAGGTTCAATGATGAAAAAAGGAGGGAACACTCTTCCCCTTTGAAGTGTACAAATATTTGTTTCTGCCAAGTAAACTTTCTCCTATATATTTAGCCTTTTAGGCTACCTTGTATCCATCATTTGGCTTTTCAAGGAACATGCCTTATTTGTTAAAGATGAAGATTGTAAGGTAGGTGTTTAACTGATTGACATTAATGTCTTCCAATGTATTACCTTCAAATACGCTGTTCACTAAATGTTAATGACAAGTTTAATGCTATGCCTACTGCTGTGGTGATTTGGTGAAATATAAAAATTTGCATCCAGACACTCAGGGTCCATTTCAGAAGTCTTTTCATGCACTGTTTAAGGATTCATAAAAGGCTATGGTTGAATTTTAATTTAAAAGCTAAATCTTCTGATTTATTCTTGTTATTAACTTCAATGTATAGCAGATCTTTCATACTGGCATACAGCCCAGTGTGAGCTCACACTGTAAGCTTGAGGAAAAATGAACTAAACAAATTGGAACATATACTAAACTAGAAGCTAAAGTAACCAGTTATTTTACCATGTGATGTTTTGTTTCCATCGGTGCGTGTGTGTATGTGCGTGTGTGTGTGTGTGTGTGTGTGTGTGTGTGTGTGTGTGTGTGTGTGTGTGTGTGTGTGCGTGTGTGTGTGTGCGTGTGTGCGTGTGTGTGTGTGTGTGTGTGCATGTGTTTGTGTATGTGTGTGCACGTGTGTGTGTGTGTGTGTGTGTGTGTGTGTGTGTGTGTGTGTGTGTGTGTGTGTGTGTGTGTGTGTGCGCGCGCGCGCACGGGAGAGAGATTAATGAAAAAAAGCAAATCAAATTCTGCCAGGTGCTAGGGCATCTTGCAATTCTGCAGTTACTACAGAGAAAACTACAAACCTGTACAACAGCATCCTTATAAAGAGAGCAGAGGACACCTGTTTTCAATCATATCCCTCTGAGAGAGATACAATTTAAGCAGAATGTGCCATGGATTTAAAGATCTGCAGTCTGTTTTATAGTCTTTGTTAACCTTGAAAACAATAGAACCTATGCTTAGATTTTGGATTTCCCTACACAAACTAGCAACCAGTATGTTCATGAAAACCATACAATTGATACTGTATGTGCATGTAAAGCCTAAAGGTAATCCTGTATTAAAACAAAAATTGATTAACTGTTATCTTTGTCAAGACATAGTTTCATATCTGTATTTTGCCTACTGTGACTTTGTTATTTGTACAACAAAGAAAAAAACATTCTTCCTCATCTGCAGACATTGATTACAGCAAGTATGGTCCTGTTGCCATTTCAAGGGTTATTTTCTATGTTAACTTGTATTAAGGAACTTAAAACTTGATAGCCCTGATGAAAACATAAGATGTCCTTGCCTTCGACAATAACCATCATAACCAGTTGAAAGTTACTACTAGATTTATTTGGCTAATACATAATATATGTCAGTTTGTTAATTATGTGAAATCTTTAAAGGTGTTTTCAGTCTTATGATTTTTAAGACAAATAAATATATATACATATATATCTTAAGTTCTGTTGATGTATATTTAACTAATGGTCGAAGACAAGAACTGTTATTACTTCTGCAATACTTTGACTTTATGTAAAATATTAAGAAATATATCTATAATGAATTCTGAAAACACAGCCTTGCAGGAAAATTGGTATGAAAGATGAACATTCTAAATTATTCTCTAAGAGGTTAAATGGAACAATGTTACTGTCAAAGTTATTATGAAAATCAATTCCCTATTATTGTCTAAGATATATTTATGTTTTAGACTTCAGGTTTCTTTTTTCTGTAATACACTGCCACTACTAAACAAAACTTACCTTAATATTCACTGGAGTAGTTTTCAGTGATTTATATTTTACATAAATAGCACTTGTCGAAATTTCATTTGATGAACTGACCTGAATCTATCCAAAATTATGTCTGCACAAATACAATTATATGGCAAAACTGAAAATGGTAAGCAGCAATCATGAATACATAAAATATTTCTGGAATAACCCTAAGATCAAAAGCAAAGATTTTGTTCATGTATACATACTCATAATATTAATGACAGCAAGTACAGCCCCTGCAGAGTACAGACATATGCTAGCAATATGAACATACCAGAATCAGCCAGACTGCTAAGGTTTATGTATTCCTACTGAAATAAACATTCCAGACAGCCAGAAACTCTCACATGAACTTGCAGCTAGTATATTTTGTCTTTGTCAAATTTAATAAGAAATATGAGCATTTTAAAGCATGAATTAGTAATATCGTTCAGTTATGAATGTCTCCTTAGATATAACAAAATAACTTGTTTGTTGAAAGACTTCTTTTAGTTTAAAGGTATCATTAAGATTGGTTTATTTTTATTCATTAGCTCTACTGTATTTGTAAAAATCAGGTACTAAGCAACAAAAAGGACATTATACTTCATATACTTGTTTTCTCATGGTCCTCACTATCTTAGATCAAAGGACTATCTCCCTAGAGTAAACAGTCTGATTTTAGTTGAGCAGTACTTCTCTAAATAAAACATAAAAGCATCGTGTTTTTCAAGGAAACTATCTGGACAGTATTTGCCCTAGGGGTATTTTGAACTGCATGCAATAAATGTAGTAACTGCATGGTCACAGTGCTTTGTGAAAGGGAAACATTCAAAATTAATAAAGTACTAGCATATAATGTGATATTTTGGTTCTACTACTTTAATATCAAAGAACTTCAGTGTAAGAATATCTATCTAAATGGGATCAGGGAGTTGGTGATTACCAAATAAGAAGGTGACCTACAATAAGAAAGCCTTTGTAACTGCAATAGAAGGTGCAACAACAAACACTATATTTGTCAAACCTGTACCATTTGAAGCACAATTTGTATGTATTGATGGGAAACAGAACATTTACCCCAGGATTTCCCCCTCCATATTCTGATGGACAGAGTAAACGCTTTATCCCATGCATGTTTCCCCTCAAATTATCCACAGTATGATCCCAGTTATTGTCATTAGCAGTAATATAGATTTATTGACCATGAGATAAGTAAGACCAATGTAACAACAAATGAGATAGGTTAATTCAAGTACAAAAGGGATACTGGCTAGGCTTAAAAAGTCCTGCAAGGGCAGCTAGCCAAATACTTACCAATGAACCTGTTAAGCTATATGCCAATGATTAGTGCAATAGGAGGGATTCTGTACTACTGGCCTGTTTTAATTATTTGGTAGCTCCCAGCCTTCAAATATGTTAAACAGTACTGCTTGGGAATGTAGCCAAATGTTATGAGTTATTTTTAGATTTCATTCTCCAGTGAAGCTTATACAGTTGTCTAACATTTTTATCATTTGAGTATGTGTATATGTCAATATAACCTCAAAATCTTCCCTCTGTCTTTGTGCCCATTGCAAAGTAAACCTTTCATTTGTATCTGTAGGAGTTTTCTACATTCTTGATTAGTTTGTACACACAGACAGCTGGGCTGCAAACTCTGCTCAAGCTTATCAAAACACTGGTATTATTGACATACTAACTGTACATTATATTATGCTCTATTTTCTTATGTCTGGGCAAATGGGTCTATATCAGATGACTGACTTTTCAGAAACTTGAAAAAAGTATCAGAGACCATATGATCGAGTTTCCGAAAACTTGAACATTAAAAAAAAATAAAATAAAAAAAAACACAAAAACACAAAAATCTACCCTTTTAGATTTTTACAGGGGCAAGCCTACCTGTACCCCCACACCCTCTGCAAGTTATATATGCCAACTCTGAGACTGCACTACAGTAAGGAAAATGGTACATTTCCCAATCCTTGCTGTACTGCCAGCTCCATTAAAAAGTTTCTAGTTTTCAAAAACTTGATCGTATGGTCTCGACCAAACGGAGTTCGTTTCTGAAAACTCAGTCAACTGAGAGGGACCTGGGCAATGACATGATTATTGCAGGTATCTATTATGAATTTTTTAGAACAACGCACAAGTACAGAAATGTCTTCATATTTTATTTATTGAATATTATAAGAGTTTCTTAAAATTTGAGTTTGCTTAAAACAAGAATGCCTCACTCTGGAGTTCTAGTCTGAAAAAACAAAGCATGTGCGAAACATGATTGATATATAAGTCAGCCTTAAACTATCAATGCCAGCAGACAGCATATCTTTGTGTGAAATTGATTTTTGAATGGAAAATATCAACAAGATAAAATATTTTGAGACAAAATGAGAATCAAATGAGGATAAAAGCAGATGCCCCTGGCCATAGTAAGTACTTGTTAAACTATACTTCCCATTATTTTTCCAATTAATAAAGGATAAAAGTGAAGTTTAAAATCACCTTCCCACATCATTCATATGGCCAAGGTATTAAATCTTGCCAGGACTGCTGTGATTAATTTGTACCTTCATAACTGTTTGTGGGGACTTACTCAGACTTTTTGATATTATTACATAGCTTACAAAGAACAGAGGTGGCACACACGAGAGTTCAGTCTAGTCTTACTGTAATTCTGCAAAGGACTAATATTCCACATTTATTAGGCTTGTCACTCCTTTGATTCCAAAATGCATGCTGCTATGGTTCATAACTTCAGGTAGATGAGGTTACTTGTTCCCCACTGTAGGGGCAGTGCTCAGCTGTGTTGGTTTGCTGCTGATGTACAACATTACATTTGTAAAATCATCATATTATTTCAAACAGAATGAGGCAGCTGCAGCTGAGCAAACAATTGCTGAAAATCATGGCTGTGCTTTATATTTAGTCATTTTTCAAGTGTTGTACATATCACAATTTGAAGATGACTATGCTTATTATACTTAAGTGTACAAATTGATAACCCTAGGCAGAATACATTTCATTGTGCTCAGTTTGATTGGACCTATTCAAGATCTGAAGGCATTGAAGTCCCCATACACTGTAGATGTCAACAGTCAAAAATAAAAGGCCCAGTCATTTTAAATATAACAGTTTACAAGGGAATTTAACTATATGTTAGCCTTGTTTTACTTTATTTTTCTCTATGTTCTCTCTCTCTTCTCTCTCGTATTCATGTATATAAGTTAAAATAAGGGAAGAGATATAACGAAAGGTATGTCACTTAACATGTTATTACAAAATATAATTCCATATAAACAAATCATGACTTGAATAATAACATCGTGTCCTGGATAATATACTATATCTAACAACCTAATAGAAATGCTTTTTATACAGACAATTTCTTTTATCTGTGCTAATAGTAAGGCAGTGGTTTAAACTACATAGTTTTTCAATAATCTGTTAGACATTTGTCTTATTTTGGATTGTAAAAATCATATACTATATCTATTAGGTTACACATGTTTTATATCAGCTATAACTTCTATCTACATATAATCCTTCCAGATAAAACTATACTAGGATAATTAATGTTATCTTAAGAATTTGGTTATGCTAATGTTACTAACTTAAAGTTTATAAAATATACTATTAGTGGAGTTTTGTATTCTGTTGCTACAGTTTAGGGATTGATCTCAGTGACAGATGTCATTGGGATTAGGAGTTTATAACTCCAGGTGGGGAACGTTGGAGTGTTTTTTTTTTAAATATTACATATACTAGATAAAAAACAGAGTTTGTTGACATCCAGTGTAGCCTCTTTACAAAAAATATAGAGAATAAAGCTCAAGCAATACATTTTTTTCTAAAGACATGAGATTTAATAATTTTACTAGGAACAAATTCATTTTTGGAGGGAAATTCTCATATTGTATGTATGATAATGATATGTTATTAACAGATCTTTCATTTACAATGACATAATATGACTATGTTGAAAGGTATGTCACTTAACATAAATGGTTTGAACAATCCTTATAAAATAAGTAATCTATTTAAATATTTAGCTTTTCATAAACCTAATATAGTATTCTTACAAGAAACCCTTTTAACAAAAGATACCATTAAATTCTTAGAAACAAATAAATACACAAATATAGTAAGCTCAGAGTGCACCAAAAAAAAAAAAAAAGAAGAGGTGTAGCCAAAACATTACCATTACCCAGAATAATCTAAACATGCCAGTACAATAAAGGTTTGCTCTGTTTGGTTGTAATTGAAATGGGTAAGAAACTATATACATTAATTAACAGCTATTGGTTACCTGGTATTGGTAATAATACTATTAGACACATATTAAATCAAATAGTTTCATTGTCTGAGGGACATATAATTATGACAGGTGACTACAATTGTATCCTAGACCCTAAAGATACAACCATGTCAGGAAAAAGAAAAAATACACCACAAGCTAAACAACTTATACATTTCTTAAACTCTTACCTACTCAAAGATATTCATCATTTTGTGGATCACAACTCATTACAATACACGTTATATTCTAATAGATATAAAACTTATTCTAGAATTGATAGAATATTTCTTTCTACACAGATAATGAATAACCTGACCAATAGCAAAATTATATCATGCCCAATCTCTGACCACAATACTATTATATTTGAACTTAAAATTACTAATACCTATAGTATCCAAATTAAAAGAATACTAGCATATCTCACACAACGTAAAGATTTTCAGTTATTCATAACAGAAGAGACACACAACTTCATAAATATAAAGTCAACATCAGACACACAAGCTATATTTATTTGGGATGCTTTAAAAGCATATTTATATGGATAAATTAACAAATGGTTTCATAATAAGATGAAAGTGTGGGATAAAGACATGAGAATAATACAAGATAAACTGGACTCATTATACACAAAAAATAAAATCTTCTAAAAATATAAGAGATGAGATTTACAAACTAAATGAAGAACATAGATCTATCCTACATCATAAAATGAAGATAAACCTAGAAAAATATGTTTCTTGCTTATTCCGTAAATACTAAATATCGATCAAACCTTAAGAATAAGACCAAAAGATTAAGTAAATATAACTATATTAAAGAAATACATTCTACAAGAAAGAAAAAAAAGAAGTATATAGTATACAAGATATATTAGAAGAGTTTAGATGTCACTTTCATGAAATCAATCAATCCACACTACAAATTAAAACACAAGATAACATAAGAGATTATATTAACAAGAATACATATAATAAACTAAATAAACAACAAATAGATGTTATTGATAAACAAATTACTTTATCAGATATACAAAGTCAAGTAAGTAAGCTTAAACTTAATAAAGCACTGGAAAATGATGGAATTATCCGTGAGATATATAAGATAATGCCCAAAATGGCTTTTTCCTTACTACATAAAGTATATAATATGGCTCAAAATGATAATATTACACCCCATCCTGGAAATATACATTTATATCTCCTATTTTAAAATCAAACAAAGATCCTAAATACTGTTCCTCATACAGACCAGTATCTTTACTGAATATCGATTATAAGATGTTTCTGAATATATTCTCAGAAAGATTGAAGAAATTCTTACCCCACTTAATAGACGAAGACCAGACAGGATTTATAACTAACAGAAGTACTTTTGATAATATAAAATGAACCCTAGCTATTATAGACTTCTCACAAAGGAAGAAAAGGAACTTATCATTAATTAGTCTTGATATTAATGTGGCCTTTGATTCTATTAACTGGATCTATCTATTTACTTTTTTGGAATGCTTACACTTTTCACATAATTTTATTAATCTTCTAAAATATTTATATGAAGAAACTTATGCATATATCAAAATAGGGTCACATATCTCCAATAAAATTCCTATCAAAAAAGGCACCAAACAAGGATGTCTTCTCTCCCCACTACTGTTTACTTTGATTATGGAACCCTGGGCAAATGAAATAAGAAACAATAAAAATATAGAGGGCTTGGAAATGGATAAAGACATTATAGACAAAATTCAACTGTTTGCAGATGATATTCTTACCACCACAAAAGGAAATAACTCCTCATCCATGTCATTATATGAATCGATTAAAACTTTTCAAAAGATGTCTGGCCTATCATTTAATGACAATAAAACAAATATTTTACCCATATATTCTAATAATAAAAAAATAAAAAAGGATGATTGGAAATAATGCATATCATGTTGCTAATACAGATCAAATTGCTTATCTTGGAATTATTCTTGCCAAAGATATAAAATCAATAATGCAATTAAACTATAACAAATGTTTACAAAATATTCAAGAACATTTTCAAAATGGAACACAATAATATTTACTATTGAAGAAAGACTAACCATTATAAAAATGATAATTCTACCTAAAATCTTATACATAATACAATCCATTCAAATTTTACACTCAAAAAGGTTTATAAATAAACTAAACACTTTAATATTAAGATTCTTTTGGTCACTAAAAACAAAACGAAAATTACAATTAATCAACATACTAACAGCTGGAAAAATGGTGGAATAGCATTTCCAGATATAAATCTTTATTCGATTTCCGCTATAATCAGATCAATTTCGCAGCTCTTAGATATAACCTATTGAGCTAAATGGAAAACTTTATGGGAAGTATCAATCATGGAACTTATAATGAGACCATCAACATATCAATTAGATATCATAAATACACCTTTTATATGGATCTTAAAAGAATATTTCATCACACATACTAATCCTAATCACACCACCAGTTACATACATATTATTATAATTAACTTTAGAAATTTTATATATAAACATAGTAAATATAAAGATTACTTTTTTTATTTCCTATAGCATACACGCAAGAGCCTTTTGTTACCTCAGATATTAATAAAATTATTTTAATTAAAAACAATGAACTCAAATATTGGTTCCAGCTAACCTCTGAATACAAGACTAGTTCAGTCGATCATATTATACAGGAATATAGAATAGATAATTCCTCATGGTTAGATAAACAAACACTAATTCCATATTTTTATAATAAACTGAAATTAGCTTCACCAACTTGCAAACATGACACCAAGGTATTATTACAATTTCTTCAATCAACGTTATTACACCAGTATACATATTCAGGCAGTCTCTGCTTTATTTATAGACTTTTGAGAGAAGAAACATTTTCTTGCATGCATAACTACTGGAACTATTATAGTTTAATTACTAATAATCCCCCAAGTGAGCAAGATAAGGTTAATATGTTACAATCAGCTGGGAAAACATCCTTTTCTCTGAAATGGAAGATACACACATGGAGATTCATGAATAGATCATTTTATACACCACAAATAATGGACAAAATCAATAAAAAACAGAATATCTATAATAGATGCAATTCTTGTGTTGACATTAATTGGGCACATATGTTCTTTGACTGTCCAACCTTAAATATCTTTTGGAGTAATATAAATTATTTTTTACAAGCACTTTTTTCAGATAATTTCATATTTAATAAGTCTTTAATCATATTTAATACACCTGTTCCGCAATGTGTAAGGAAAACTAAATATTAATTTCTATGGACTATTTTGGCAGTGGCTAGAAGGATCATAATGAAAAATTGCATCTCAAAATATCTGCCTACATTCTCTGAGTTTACTTATTTATTAAAAGAAGTCAGTCATTTACAAATAAGAACCATAACCTCTAGAACATCTAGAAAGACATATGAATATCATTTATGGGTTAACCTGCAAAATATTTTAGGAAAAAATGATCATATTGCATAAAGGTAATTGACTTTCCTTATAATTCATGAGAATAAGCTACAAAATGAAGATTACAGTGTATGTAAATGTATAATTACTGGATGTCTATGTACATACTTTAGTTTGGTTTTGTTAATCTTATATTCATATTTAAATATTATAAATACAAGTTATCAATTTGTAAACCTATAATGCAAAATGTCTCATATATGTCTATGTGATTGTTTTCATTATAATCAAAATCAATAAAATTGTTTAAAAAAATAAATAAATAAAAGACCACCATTTTTAATTCCTTCAGTTATTATGTATCTAGTGAGTTACAGTGTACGTTACTGCCTTTGAAAACAAATAATAAATAGTGAAACAGTTAATGACTTTTGAATTTTAACAATACAGTAATGCTTCAAAGAGTGTACTTCTAATAATTTTTACAATGCTGATTTATTCTAAAAATGCAGTTTCATGATTAGTAATGTGTGTGTGTGTGTGTGTGTGTGTGTGTGTGTGAGTGTGTGCGCGTGCTTAGGGAAGGCATTAAATGCAATTCTACAAGCCACAAGTTACAGATTTCTGCATTATCTTGACCTATCAAGTAAGGACCAGAGGAGAGACCATGACATATATTGAAACTTTTTTAAGAGATGGAATAGTCCATCCTATTTACTATGTCAGAAATTTTTGCTGCTCTTTAGTTTGTTTACCTTACAAACAGTTCTGATCTATTGAGTATTGATAATTACTTTAAAAAAACATACACATCCTAAAAAAGGAATTTGTTTTAAATAGAAAAATAAAGGTTATAACTGACTGAGTCTTTCGGCTTTTCCCGGTTAGGGGTCGTCACAGCGAAACTCCGGTCCGCTAATGATTGGCAGCAGATTTTTACGTGCTGAGTTGCCAACCCTGACGCACAACCCTCAACAAAGGCACGCCCATTCACGCATGTCTCCACACAGAAGACGCTCTAGCTGAGAATCGAACAGAACAATGTCTTACTGTGAGGCGGCAACGCTACTGCAGCACCACCACCGCAGCTAATAATGTTTAAAAAATTTGCACAATCCTGTATCAAGGACACATTAATTCTTATAAATATACAGTTGCCACCACCGCCAAACACATATGTCACCCTAATTCTATTCAGTTATAACTGGCAAGCATTACCTTAATCTTTTATTATACTGTTATTCAGTGTTCTACTCATTTTGCAAATAATCACATATTACGTACACCCAACAAAACCTAACTCCTTACCTTTGTAGACAAGGTTAACAAAACATGTTTTGTCATTTTCAGGGATTTATGGTGAGATAATTATTTTCCATGCCTGTCTTGATTAACGTCATAGTGATATGAAACTGCCATTCATAGACTATGCTGTACTTTTCCAAAAATGTACAACCTCAAGTATTAACATGACTCACATTAGAGGTACTTGATTCCAATCAAGTTATTTCAAGCAGCATTCATTTAATTAAATCCTAGTACTTTAGCATGTGTTATGGAAGAAATATGTTGTCTCATGATTATTTTTCACAAAATGCATATTAACTTGCACTTTTTTACAAATGAGTCAAGTAGAATGTTTATAATACTTCCTCTTCTTCTTTCGGCTTTTTCCCACTTAGGGGTCACCACAGTGGATCACCTGTCTGCTCATGATTGGCAGTGGAGTTTTACAATGTCGAATTGCCAGCCCAGTGCCCAACCTTCCACAGAAGGCACACACACACATGCACTCACACCTAGGGCCAATTTAGAGTGTCCAATCCACCTACAGCATGTCTTTGGGATGTGGGAGGAAACCGGAGCACTCAGAGGAAACCCATGCGACCACAGGGGGGACATGCAGACTCCGCAAAGAAGGTACCCCAGCCAAGGATCAAACCGGAGAGCCTCTTGCTGTGAGGTGGCAACGCTAACCGCTGCACCACCGCGGCCGCCCAGAATGTTTATAATACATTTATGTCAAAACAGTCCTCTCAACTGTACAGATTTTTGCAGAATGTCCATATTTTTGCTTCATATTTTTGTCTGTTTTTCATATAATTGTTGTTTTCTGGCAAATTAGTGGCAAATTATTAAAGGCTGAAGTTAGAAAATAATGACAGTCATTTGAGTTTCAGACTTCATACCCTTCAGAAAATGCATGTTAATGTGAAACATGTTATTCTATCAACTTTGCAAGTTTATAAGAGCAGTATTTAAAAATTGTCCCTATTTTTGGGCCTTTGTGCCACTTTTATTTATGGCTTTCTTCAGATTTCTTGCTCTAAGAGGCTGAGAGGCATGTGTTAAAATCAAAAGATAAAATAGATGCATGATTATGCAAAATATAGTTTCACATAAATTGTAATTTTATATTTCAAGTGCCTTGCAACTGCATTTTATTTATTAGCAAATTATAGTTTATTGACAGATAACTGAAGGCAAAGTTAAGTGCTGAAGGAGTTAAAGGATGTTATATGTTAAATAGTCTGGTTTAAGAATCTTAATGGAGGAAAGAAAGAAAAAGAAAGTGTCAGGAATCGTTTGCAACCTCTGGCCTTCTCAGGCTGGAGTATGAGTCATTGCAAGGATGTCTGTAAAGATAGTGCATACTGGCACTGAATGTAACAAGGTCAGAGAATAAGATTCTTAGACTAATGGTCTATGTTTTAGAAAGGTATATTGTCAAGTCGTCATGTGAAGCTCTAAGTGAGGCTCACAAGAGCATGCAATATTTTAAAACACATTGATTTGTTAAAAGATATGCAACGTCAGAATTCCGCATGAATGAAACTGATAAGAAAAGCCATAAAATATGAAGTTTTCCTTTGCTCTTTGAGACTGATCTGAAATTTTGTAAAGGCAGTCTCCCAGCTCTGTTTATGAAATAAACCAGTACTTTGCACATCCAGAAGTGTTATTCTTGACTCAAGACTAAAAAGGTAAAACTCTTTGTTATTTATTTGTGTACTTAATACATACTAACATAAAAACAATAACAATACTTATTTAACCTTCACAACATTCCATCTCAGACAACTGCAGCATAATTAATCATGCAATAAAAATCTTCCTTGTCCGTACTAGTAGTATACGCAATGCATCTATATTACATTGAAGCTTTAGTAAATCGAATAGCTAAAGCTCAATCTTGTAATATCGCTAACTAAAATTGTCAAACAGCCGATTCAACCAAGGGAAACACTTCCCTTGGCCGAATCAAAAAAAAATCCCTCTACATCTGAAATCAAGTGGGGGGGCTTAGCCCCCCACACACACACCCTACCTAAATATAACAACTCCGTGATCGCTCCAAATTGGAGAAACAGGCATACTCCACAAACGGCCAAGGGAAGTTTCCCTGGGTTAAATCATCTGTTTGACAATTTATGGTTTCAATATTACAAGTTTGAGCTTTACTTATTCAGTTAATCAAGTAAAGCTTTGATCTTGTAATATTCACCCTACACAATAAGCTTGACCTGCCTGAAACCACACTATGTAAAGAAAATATAGATATAGTAGGAATTACAGAATCTTGTCTAGAGTATAATATTCTACTCCCACTCTAAATATTATCAACACTGTAACATTTTTAATGAATAATAGATGTGGGCAACAAACCAGAGGAGGTGTCCTCTACTTGCTGAAAAAAGGATATCCATTTAGACTATTAAGAAAAAAAATCAGTAATCCTTACTGGCTCATAATAGAAATCACTGTTTGAGGAAGTATCAGTCTTAGGCATAAGTTTAGTGTATATGACCCAGCCAGCTTCTATGCAAACATGTGGTTTTAGAATTAATTAAAAAACAGTTCATTGTAAAACAAAATAGCTTAGGGAAGTTCAATCATAACTGGCTTTGTTCATAAAAATCAGTCTTAAACAGAATATTGACATTATATAACCATACCCAAGTCATCAAAGCACTGTAAAGCCCTATTTGGGAAAAAAAAACAATAATGACTCATTACTGGATGCAGTTATCAAAACCTTCTTCACAACACAAGTTTTTTGCTGAATGTATAAACCCAAACAGAATAAGACAATATTTTCCAATCAAAACCTGGTTATACTTAAAAAAAATCAGCATGGTTTATATGGCATACAACAAAAATATGTCTATCTACCACAAAAGAATCTCAGTTTTTGAGATAGTGTGCTAGAGACCTCAGTCAAGATGGCTGCCTAAGCATAAAGCCCTGGACATAATCTATAAAAATTTTTATAAAAACAGTTTCAAATGGAGAAAAATGCAACTCAGAAGGAAAGAAGATACAGGGATAAAACGTGGAACAGTGGGCTGCATTCAAAGCTACAAATTAGGAGGAGCAGCTGTCCATTTTGTTTGAAACAGTAATCAGAGTAGGCAAAGATGAAAGTTTCTTAAAACAAACAACAGAACAGCAACAACCAGAAGTGAAAAGGCTTCAATGGAAATTGATGATCTGTACTAAAAGACACTAAAAAGACAAGCTAAAAAGATGGATGATCTTGAAAATTGTTCAAGAAAGAAAATATCAGGATAACTGCTATACAAAGACTAAGCAACATCAAACTGGTTTAATTTGTAATGCAGTTATTGCCTAAGAGAATAGTGATACCAGGAAATGAAAAAAAAATTCTAATAGACAGGATGTCCAGAGAGAGAAGGGTGGCAGGAAGCAGAAGCAGAAAGTAGACCCATGCATTGTTTTGTAGGTTCATAGGTAATTACTAGGCTAATGACCCTAAAGGTTTTTTTTAAGCCTAGCCATGTTTATCATATGTATTTGGCAGGTTTTGATGCCACTAATTTTAAAAGGGGTATAGCTTTTTAATAGGAACATAGGTGAGAGACCAGGGGCACATTTATGATTTCACATTCACCGATCCAAGTTGTACTTGAGTAAGTGTAGGAAGGGACTCTGCTTCACATGGATGGAAAGCCAGTTCCTGAAAGGGTTAGTCTCTGTGACTTAAACTTGTCTCACCAACATGTCTTGTTTATGTTGCAGATAAGGCTTACATCCCTAGACTGTATGTCTCTGATGTTATCTGTTTTGTGGATGTGCAGCAGGTCCATAAGGGCTTAATCAGAGGATGCTTTGAATGCCAGACATAGATTGCCACTCAGCACCAAATGCAGGGATAGGGCTTTGAGGCAGTCCATGTAAGACATGTTGTCTACAGCATATATTCTTTTTCTGAGGAACATCTGTGGATTCTGCAGTTTTTATATATGTCTGTTTAGGTACAAACTGAATGGGGCATTGTATTCATGTTCTACAGAGGGCTGAGTACAATGGAACAATGACATCTTTGGATCTAGATGCAATATTTTTGGTTACAAGTTGTGCAATGTAGAACAATGTCCTTACTACAGCAGATACTTTATGGTAAAAGGTTAAGTCAATGTCTACATGTACCTCAAATCCCTGACTGCAGGGTCAACTCTTAGGAGTGTATTATTTATACTGCAATTTCCAGTGCTGGTCTTCTTTCAGAAAGGTATTGTAATGCATGTTTGTCATTGTCTTTTACAGCCTACCTCTAGTGTCAGCGACATTGTGTTTTAGAGCATACCTCTAGTGTCAGTGGAATTGTGTTTTAGACAACAGCTCTAGTGTCCGTGGCATTGTGTTTTAGAGCTTCCCCCTAGTGTCATTGGCATTGTGTTTTAGACAACGCCTCTAGTGTCAATGGCATTGTGTTTTAGACAATGCCTCTAGAGTCAGTGGCACTGTGTTTTAGGCAATGCCTCTAGTGTCAGTAGCATTGTGTTTCAGACCATGCCTCTGTCATTGGCATTGTGTTTCAGACCATGCCTCTAGTGTCACTGGCATTGTGTTTTAGACCATGCCTCTAGTGTCAGTGTCATTGTGTTTTAGAGCATGCCTCTAGTGTCAGTGGTATTGTGTTTTAGACCATGCCTCTAGTGTCAGTGTCATTGTGTTTTTGAGCATGCCACTAGTGTCAGTATCATTGTGTTTTAGAGCATGCCTCTAGTGTTAGTGTCATTGTGTTTTACAGAATGCCGCTAGTGTCAGAGTCATTGTGTTTTAGACCATGTCTCTAGTGTCAATGGCATTGTGTTTTAGACCATGCCTCTAGTGTCAGTGTCATTGTGTTTTTGAGCATGCCACTAGTGTCAGTGGCATTGTGTTTGAGACCATGCCCCTAGTGTCATTGGCACTGTGTTTTAGACCATGCCTCTAGTGTCAGTGGCATTGTGTTTGAGACCATGCTTCTAGTGTCAATGGCATTGTGTTTTAGACCATGCCTCTAGTGTCAGTGTCATTGTGTTTTAGAGCATGCCTCTAGTGTCAGTGGTATTGTGTTTTAGACCATGCCTCTAGTGTCAGTGTCATTGTGTTTTTGAGCATGCCACTAGTGTCAGTATCATTGTGTTTTAGAGCATGCCTCTAGTGTTAGTGTCATTGTGTTTTACAGCATGCCGCTAGTGTCAGAGTCATTGTGTTTTAGACCATGTCTCTAGTGTCAGTGTCTTTGTGTTCAGAGAATTAGAGCATGCCTCTAGTGTCAGTGGCATTGTGTTTGAGACCATGCCCCTAGTGTCATTGGCACTGTGTTTTAGACCATGCCTCTAGTGTCAGTGGCATTGTGTTTGAGACCATGCTTCTAGTGTCAATGGCATTGTGTTTTAGACCATGCCTCTAGTGTCAGTGTCATTGTGTTTTTGAGCATGCCACTAGTGTCAGCATCACTGTGTTTTAGAGCATGGCTCTAGTGTTAGTGTCATTGTGTTTTACAGCATGCTGCTAGTGTCACCGTCCTTGTATTTTAGACCATGTGTTTAGTGTCAGTGTCTTTGTGTTCAGAGAATCAGACCATGCCTCTAGTGTCAGTGGCATTGTGTTTGAGACCATGCCTCTAGTGTCATTGGCACTGTGTTTTAGACCATGGCAATAGTATCAGTGGCATTGTGTTTTAGAGCATGCCACTAGTGTCAGTGACATTGGATTTTAGAGCATTCCTCTAGTGTTAGTGTCATTGTGTTTTACAGCATGCCACTAGTGTCAGAGTCATTGTGTTTTAGACCATGCCTCTAGTGTTAGTGGGTTTCAGAGTATGCCTCTGGTGTCAGTGGCATTGAGTTTTAGACCGTGCATCTATTGACACTGGCATTGTGTTTTAGACCATGGCAATAGTATCAGTGGCATTGTGTTTTAAAGCATGCCTCTAGTGTCAGTGACATTGCATTTTAGAGCATTCCTCTAGTGTCAGTGGAATTGTGTTTTAGCCCATGGCTCTAGTGTCATTGACATTGTATTTTAGATCATGCCACTAATGGCATTGTCATTGTGTTTTAGAGCATGCCCCTAATGTTGTTGTCATTGTGTTTTAGACCATGCCTGTAGTGTCAGTGGCATTGTGTTTTAGACCATGCATCTAGTGTTACTAGCATTGTGTTTTTAGAGCATGCCTCTAGTGTCAGTGTCTTTTTGTTTTAGAGCATGCATCTAGTGTTACTGGCATTGTGTTTTTTTAGAGCACGCCTCTAGTGTCAGTGTCATTGTGTTTTAGAGCATGCCTTTTGTTTCAGTGGCATTGTATTTTAGTGCATGCCTCTAGTGTCAGTGGCATTGTGTTTTACACCATGCATTTAGTGTCATTGGTACTGTTTTTTAGAGCATGCCTCTAATGTCAGTGGCATTGTGTTTGAGACCATGCCTCTAGTGTCATTGGCACTGTGTTTTAGACCATGTCTCTAGTGGCAGTGGCATTATGTTTTAGAGCATGCCATTAGTGTCAGTGGCATTGTGTTTTAAAGTGTGCCTCTAGTGTAAATATCATTGTGTTTTAGACCATGCCTCTAGTGTCAGTGGGTTTCAGAGCATGCCTCTGGTGTCAGTGGCATTGCGTTTTAGACCATGCATCTATTGACACTGGCATTGTGTTTTAGACCATGGCAATAGTATCAGTGGCATTGTGTTTTAGAGCATGCCACTAGTGTCAGTGACATTGGATTTTAGAGCATTCCTCTAGTGTTAGTGTCATTGTGTTTTACAGCATGCCGCTAGTGTCAGAGTCATTGTGTTTTAGACCATGCCTCTAGTGTCAGTGGGTTTCAGAGCATGCCTCTGGTGTCAGTGGCATTGCGTTTTAGACCATGCATCTATTGACACTGGCATTGTGTTTTAGACCATGGCAATAGTATCAGTGGCACTGTGTTTTAGAGCATGCCACTAGTGTCAGTGACATTGGATTTTAGAGCATTCCTCTAGTGTCAGTGGAATTGTGTTTTAGCCCATGGCTCTAGTGTCATTGGCATTGCATTTTAGATCATGCCAGTAATGGCACTGTCATTGTGTTTTAGAGCATGCCCCTAATGTTGTTGTCATTGTGTTTTAGACCATGCCTGCAGTGTCAGCGGCATTGTGTTTTAGACCATGCATCTAGTGTTACTGGCATTGTGTTTTTTTAGAGCATGCCTCTAATGTCAGTGTCATTGTGTTTTAGAGCATGCCTTTTGTGCCAGTGGCATTGTGTTTTAGACCATGCATTTAGTGTCATTGGTACTTTGTTTTAGAGCATGCCTCTAATGTCAGTGGCATTGTGTTTTAGAGCATGCCTATAATGTCAGTGGCATTGTGTTTTAGACATCACCCCAAGTGTCAGTAGCATTGTGTTTTAGACCGCACCTCTAGTGTCAGTTTTTAGTTTATGTCAGGCCTTCTTGGAGGATGTTTGTGTCATTGGGGGAATTTTATAACTAGCTAGTTTGCAATTGTCTGAACGCTTGTCCAACCAGAGGCCTTTGCCACTGGTCTTGACTTCAGATAAGGAGATGCCAGAAAGGAGACACCCCAGCACCAAGCCTTAGGGAACTCTAATGGCGTCGGGCCTTTTTCTGAATTAGACTCACTTATCCTAGCTTCTTGTATTCTATTTGTGAAACATCTGTGGGCGATGAAGTGATTTTTACATAATGTTGTGAACTTGTCTACACTACCTTAGTGCTGATTGCTTTCCCCATGTTGTGGTAGGTAGTAAACACCATTTTGTTTTTATCCATTGCTTTATTGCTTGAAGCAGTCTGCCAGGTTAACTAGGTATGACCTGCCCATGGCAAAACTGAACTGGGTCAGATCCAATGTCTGAAGGTATCTTATATTGTTGTCGTTTTTGTTGTGTTTCATGCACATGATTATTTTTTCCATTGCTTCACATGTGAGACAAGTCAGGCTTTTGGATCAATAGTTTCCAAGATCACTGGAAGGTCTACCCTTGTGCAGAAGGATCAAAGTTGCTTCACATGTGAGACAAGTCAGGCTTTTGGATCAATAGTTTCCAAGATCACTGGAAGGTCTACCCTTGTGCAGAAGGATCAAAGTTGCAGTCCTCTAGTCATTTTGTTTGAAGCCTGTTTGAAGGCTACACCAAAGAAGGGGTTCTTTTGGGTCCAACATGTCATACTTCATTATGTTAAGGAAGCATTCTGGGATATTACCATTTCCCACTGATGCAATGTTTTGGCTTTGGAAAATACATTGAGGACCTGTTCAGTAGTGGAAGTTGTGTGTTTATAATTACTGCATCTGAGATGTCTTAGAGGTTTTGGTGTGGATAGATTACTTTTTAGAGCTTCAGTATATATGGATCTATGTGTGTGACCTGCAGCGTGTGCAGCAGATATTGTGCAGTGTTTTGTGTTTCTTTGTTTTTCTTGTTTTTTCTATTTGTTATATTGGCTGTATATGAGATTCTTCTCTCTAGAGTGACAGCATATAAGTACAACTCTCAAATAATGTGTCAGATTATTTGAGGATTAGATGGTAGCCAGAAAACATGACACAGTTTCTCTGTTGTCTCAGGATGTCCATTTGTTCAAAGCTGGCTACAGACCCAGTATGAAAGTGCTGATCTATGGTTTCTCATCTAAATATATATATATATATATATATATATATATATATATATATATATATATATGTATATGAATTCCTTACACTAAACCGACACACCACGAACCTGACAGCCAAAACGCCGATACCAAAACATCGAAACCACACAAAACCGACAGTCCACATTACCGAACACCATTAACACCGACTCGCAACACACACACACAACACAAGCACACCAAAAACCTTACAAACCTACACTAAACCTTACATATACAACTATCTATGCACTAACCTTAACCCAAACCCTAACCCTAAGGTCCATCACTATCGCACACTTACCTTACCCGCACCCTAACCCTAAAGTCTGTCACTATCGCACACTTACCTTACCCACACCCTAACCCTAAAGTCCATCACTATCGCACACTTACCTTACCTGCGCCCTAACCCTAAAGTCTGTCACTAATGCACACTTACCCTACCCGCACCCTAACGTCCGTCACTATCGCATACTTACACAGTCGCGTTCGTTTTGCATGTCGGTGTTTTCAGCGTCGGGATTTCGAACTGTCATTATTTCTGTTGTTGGTCTTCCGGTGTCGGTGTTCTCGTCATCTGCATTTCGAACTGTCGGTGTTCTTAGGTAGACCCATGTGTATATATATATATATATATATATATATATATATATATATATATATATATATATACATATATACATATATATATATATATATAGAGAGAGAGAGAGAGAGAGAGAGAGATTACTATGGGAGTTGGATCAAGGGATTCTTTGCTCTTCTTTGTGTAAGCACTGTTGGGGAGAAAAGATTTGCTAAGGTTTAGCACAGTCTTAGTCTACTGTCAGGTTGAAATGCTTGTTTTTGCAAAACAATAGTGTTTGCACATCAACTATGTGCCCATGAACTCTTAGGGGTAGTTTTATAGGGAAATTAATATTCTAAGCACCTGCATCTATAAAGGGCACTAGTGACCACTGCTGTGCAATAAACAGCATTACACAAATGTGGGAACTTTATACAGGCTAAGAAAAAATATTAACAGGAAAAATAGCCCACTGTCCATTCACAAAAAACATACTCTGTGGTTTCCTCATTTTTTCTCAACACAGAGGACACCAGGCTACACTCTTTTCTCACTGGAGGACAGACCTTATTTTTTTAACTTTAAACCATGAAAATGAAGCCCAATGTGCAGTAAATAACCAAGTTAAACAGAAAGCCAAACAGCTAACATTTAAAATTAGACAATTGTGTAAAAATCCTACAGTTGATTACTTTGGAAAAAAGCACTTTAGAATAGATAAAGAGTATAAGAACTATGTAAATAATGCACAAATACTTGTATAAAAGCAGCACTAACATGCATCAAATATTAAAAAACATTGTAATGTAAAGTAATTGTTTAGCTGTAGATGAATTTGAATTCAGCTCAACAATCAGATGCAGTGGCAAAAACAACTGCTCTAAAAAGTAGTTAACATTGTAAACACAATGCAAGTAATGCACAGATATAAAATCAGTACTTGCATTCTTCAAGAAAAAGTGAAAAATTGAATTGCAGATCTGCATTTGGCAGAAAACAATGTTTTGTTAAGTTCCTATTCTACTGTTGTGAAAAACAAAATAATAAGGCAAGAAAAAAGACTTACCCCCAGATTTAATAAACTCCATGCAGGAATAGTGCAAGCCCTACATGGAGTGTACCATGGCTGTTTCTGTAGCTCCTCCTTAGCAGTGTGCCTTGCATATTAATGAAGGCATACTATTGAGGGAGAGCCATGTACGCAGTTACTGAATCAGTGTAGGGGGTGGGTTACAGTGCTCGGAGATGAGTAACACACCTGAAAGTGCCGGACGGCACTAATATTAAATAAATATGCGTGTACCCAGCCAGTTGTACAAGTTATATGTAGGGGGTGTTTTACAGTGCCCATAACACACCCCCTGCACTGTCAAAGTGCCAGATGGCACTAAATTATTCAATAAATATGTATTACTTGGCCAGTTATACAATTGTTATGTAAGGGGTTTGTTATAGCATCCATAAGACCAAACAAAAACAAACTAACAGTGAAACAAAATACCGAACTGAAAATCATTGTAGAACCCAGAAAAAACACCTCCAAATTAGCAAACACAAGGAAGAAGTCGTTTTTTGAAGTGAATAGCATCAGTGCTCCTTCTTTCAAAGTGAGTACTGTGAACAAAATCCACAATTTAACAGACTTGATTTTGATTGATTCCCAGTTGTGAGTGTTGGAACTGGGTTTCAATTTCATTCCTAGTAAGTGAGCTAATTTAGCTCATACTCTGCTTGAGTTAAACTTGTACACAAGAAAACTTAATTTAATGTATATTTTAAAAGATGTTCAAGTAGATATTTGTAGCAACATCAAAAAACTTTCAATTTATAATCCTGTACTACATAGTACTTTAAAAGTTTTTGAAACATTTTGTGAGAGAGACATCAGGTCTTTTGTGAATAACAAAGCAGATTTTTCCTTTTTTAATTTAACTAACAGTGATAGAAAAATAATGTTAGATTTTAAAGAGGAAAGAAATTTACGCTTTATGCAAGCTGACAAAGGGGGAGGGGTTGTTATTATGTATACCAGTGAATATAATGCTGCTATGGAAAGTATTCTAGGGGGCGTGGCCAAGATGTCAGCGTGAGATCAGCAGCTTCTAGATGCTCTGCCTATAAATTTTATTTCTGACAGGATTTAATTAGAAATTTCCTAAATTTACTGGAAAATCCACCTTATAAATACTCTTTCTACCACTGTGGATTAGCAGCTGAGAAAAAAATTGAATTTTCAGTGATTTTTTTCTCACAAATTACCTGCCAGAACTTCAACAACTGTATACAGCCTGCTGTAGTCATGAGCCATTCAACATCCTCAGCTCAAGACATCTTAATGAAAAAAGATTTACAAACTGTAATTACAATTATACAAGACCTCTCTACAAAAATGGACAATTTAGAAAACATCATGGAAAATATGAAGAAAAAAAAGTAAGAAGCAAATCGAAGACTTAAAGGAGATTATTTCAAAACCTTCAGATCAAATAACAAGCTTGGAGGAATCTGTAAATGAAATAGATGGAAGACAGATGGAGAATGACAGCCAAATAAATTTTCTATTGAAACAAAATAACACATTAATAGAGAAAACGGAAGACCTAGAGTCAAGATCAAGGAGAAATAATATCAGAATTTATGGAGTCCCTGAAAAGTCAGAAGGAAATAATATGGTTCTGTTTTTAAATAATTGGCTGCCTAAAGTGTTGAATCTTCCTGAGCCTCTATCTTATGGAATTGAGAGGTCACATAGGTCACTGTCAAACCCTTCTGTATCAAGTAATTCATCTTCAGCAAGATCTATCATAGTTAAGTTCTTGTCAACACAGGATAAAGATCTAGTGTTAAGAACTGCCTGGACAGGAAATCCTATTCAAGACAATGGAAGAATTATTAGATTTGATAATGATTATACATCTGTAACCATAGCAAAAAGAAAAGTTTGTGTTCCTCTCATTAAAGACCTCAAAAAAGCTGATATAAAAGGCCAGTTACTTTTTCCAGCCAGAATAAAAATCACTCTTCCTGATGGTCAAAAAATCCTTAATAATATTGAAGAAGCAATGGACTTTGTCAAAAAACACAACTTACTAGACAAATTAGAAGATATGGATCTGTCCCTACCAAGCCTAAAGAGACAAGCTAATAATGGCAAGGCAACAATAAATGACAAAATCACTAAAAAACTTAAAGGGAAATAAGATAAAAAATCTCTGACTTCCAGTGGTCATAGTCCCATAAAAACAAGATCAACACAAAAACCATGAGGTAAAGTTTTATAATTTACATGTGTAAATATATGTGCCTGCTTCTTCTATCTTCCTCCCACCCTAATTGTTCCTGTTACTAAGTAACCTTATTTGTCTTCTTTGTCCTTTTCCCAGTTGTTTTGTTAGGTTCTTATCCCTTATATATCTAACAGTATGATTCAATAAGATGGTGTGGTTTCATGGGTGCACTGAACTTGTTGGATGTGAAGGACTGTGAAATATAGTTTATTATATTTAACAAGGTGTATGGTATAAATAACAAATCATATGTAAACACCTTTCTTAAATGTAATCTATATTATAGGCATAAAGCTCTGAATTGGTAAAGATAGAACTGCTGTCAGATTCATGGTGGGAGGGAGACTTAGGGCTTGGGCGTATACTGTTGGAGAGACTCTCGTAAATGTTGTCACAGCTGCAATGAATCATTATATGTTTTTCTTCTCATTTCTTTAAAATAAAGTATAGTGCCAGTCATCTGGGATGGGTAGAGTTCTTCTAAAGGTATACTGTACATGATTTATACCGTCGATGGTGTTTTTCTTTCAAAAAAAAAAATCAGTATTGACCTTCTTATTCTTTTTTTTCACATGCAATGACTTCTACTTTAACAATGCACAAGCATATCAAAGCAAGAATAGCTTTAGAAAGCTTTCATATACCTCGAGAATACAGTTGATTCTAGGGTTAGGAAAAGCTTCATAAGAACCAGGGCTCGAGCATTTTAAATCCTGTCAGCTCTTCAGGTTAGCACAAGACCATGGGAACTTGTATCTCTGATGCATTTGACCTTTGAACTTGCGTCGCACACCAAGAATCATCTGCGACAAAAGAAAATGGTGAAATGTGGCAGTTATACAGTCGTGAATGTTACAGACCAATATAAAATACTTGAATTGTAATTTCACAGCCAGAAAAGCAAAACGGAACTTTGTGCTAACAGTTAGCTTGTGGGACGCTTTCTGAAATCTGTAAGTGCATTTATGTATCTGAATATTGTGTTAGAGCGTTGCTATGCAGACACTGATTAGTACAAGCAAATCTGAAACAATTTCTTAGTCCCCTAACTAAACATGGCAATATGATGAAGGTAGAAGCTTTGGATGAATGTTACTCTTAAAGATTTAAAATAATTAATTAAATATGAAGATTGAGGGATTTCGGCATTCTAATTCAAGGAAGAAAGCTTGCAGTGAAACATATTTTAAAACAAAACCCCTTAGCTAATATTTTGTCTCAACAATGTGATTTGTGCTGTACAGACATTGAAACAATGCAAACATTAAGATACCAATAACAAACATTGCAGTGGAGGAGAGACAACAAGTTTAAAATAGACAAACATCCTAACAGAGTGGGTGAAAGGAGGGAAGGGGAGAGGTTCCTTTTATTGTATGTAGATTCAGAATAAAATTATTACAGTTATATTTAGTGAAGTCATAGGTTAAGAGTTAAACACTTAGCATAAGTGCACATAGATCTATCTCCCCAGTAACAATGATTATATTATTGATGCACCACGATAAACATTAGTTATGTTATAGAAAATGATGAAATATATACTGTTTTATTCTTTAGTTTTGAAAGATTGAAAAAAGAGAAAAAAGAGACGAAAAAGGGGTTGAACCCCACCAACAGTGTAATAATTCAATAATAGCAAATGTTTGAGCACGTTATGATATATGCTAGACCAATACAGTATGATTTATAGAAAAGTTAAAATATGAAACATAGCCAACAGGATGGTAACCCTTGGAGGCACATACCCAAGATCTTGAGCAGTAATAGTAAGTAATACATGAAATCTAAAAGTGAATGTAAATAAGCTTCAGATATTTTTTATGTGTACATAAATTAACTAATTAAAGAGATACACACCGATTCTAATTTCCTTTTCATAGCATATAAGTTTAGCAGTTTAACATCTCAAGGAATAATAAAAGGCATTTAGAATAAGCCTAAATATACATAGGGATTGAAAGATTAACAAAGGAAAGGGATGACTATCACAAGTTAATAAGTTTAAAAAACATGCAGCAATATAATAACATAAATTAAATATGATAAGCATCACGCTGCTAACCTTCGGATAAATTATCCCAGATGTAGCTTCTAAGTCTACAGTGGAGGAGGAGTGAATGGGGAGGGAGAGGAGACAGAGGAAAGGAGAAAATTAAGCTTAAGCTTAATTACTAATTAAATTCTTCCTATAACATGAAATACTAATGTAAACAGTAAATTTGAATTAGATACAAATCCACTACTCATAATTAAGACACAACCAAAGAGATATTATTGTTTATAATAGACTCAGTTTTCTATAATGTTGTTTGAGTCAGTTATATGTATGTTGAAATTTGAGAATGCAATCATATTATTAAACACTGACTAATATGTGGAATATGAGCATTTACTTCATAACTGCATCTTATGTATAGACCTATATAGTATGTTTTATTAGAAGTCTTGAGTCTTTATGATTTTCAACATAAAACACAATGTTAAAGAAATAATGAATATGCTTATCTGTATACGTAATCAAGAGAGGGTAGAAGCATTATTATAAGGTTGACTTGGCGTAGGATTGTTAGAGATGGTGGCTTGGATGATGTGTTCATCAAGCCAGGAATCTAAATTTCCATGTTTAGAGTTGTATATAGTTACAAATGTTTTGTTAATTCTATTTGTTTTGAAATACCTGCCCATAATGAAATCTAACAGATATATTTGTATCCTTGAAAATGTTATCATATAAATGTATGTCTCTAAATGTTAATGGCCTTAATAATCCAATTAAAAGAGGAAGTATAGGTAAATATTTGAAATTGAACAAAGCAGATATAGTCTATCTACAAGAAACTCATATCATTAATAAAGACCTAGATAGAATGTCCTTCAATGGTTATACGGTTCTTACGGAATCTCACTACCAAGTCAAAAGAAGAGACATGATGGTATTATGGAAAAAATTATTACCAATACCCAAAATTATAGACACATACTCTGAAAAGAATGGCATGTTATGCTTAGTACTTTTAGAGATTAATAAAAGATATGTAACTTTAGTAAATACATACTGGATATCTGGTATCGAAGTGGAAACAGTGAATAAACACTTAAAGTTAATAACTACAAAAGCCAAAGGGGAAATAATACATGCAGGTGACTTTAATTGTCTTCTTACCACAAAAGATACCACTAGAGATGATAAATTCAGAATGTCCTCAGCAGCCAAAAAATTGAAGAATTTTATTGACATACTAGATCTTAGGGATATATATGTTATAAAAGAACCACAATCATTAAAATACACTCATTATTCTTATAGACATGGTACACAAACAACAATTGATAAAGTACTAGTTACTAATTACTTAATTTCTAAAGTTCAGGAAGTTTTAATTAGTTCCTGCCCATTGTCGGACCACAATGCCATATTATTTAAGGTTAATATCACACCAAAAGACCTAACAACATGGCAAAGACTACCTGCATACATTGTCACACTTACTGAATTTAAAGAAGGGCTTCTAAGTGAGATACAATTCTTTCTTGATATAAATGACAATAATGAGACTTCTAAGCCCATCCTATGGGATTCCTTAAAATCCTATCTATATGGTAGAATTAAAGATTGGTATCTAAACAAAAGAAAAAAAAATGGAATAATGAATTAATAAAAATACAATCAACAATTGATGTTATAAGAATGAATTTAAACACCAGAGATATTAAAACAAACTCTGAATTAAAATCATTAAACGCAAAGTATTCAGAAATTGTAAATCACAAAGTGGCAATAAACTTAGAGAAACTTAAAATTCATTCTTACTCAGTAAATCCCAAAAACTTACATAGGCTAGCAGTCAAATCAAAATATTTAGCAAATATCAACCACATAAAAGAAATTACTAATAACACAAAAATGAAACCAAAGCAAGTGACAGATCTCAAAGACATTTTGGAGATTTTCAGAACACACCATGAAAAAATAAATAGCACTAATATAAACCCTGATAACAATATACTTAAAAGCAATTTTCTGAATGAGAACATTAATAAAAAAGTAACAAATAAACAAAATGCCAGTTTGCTTAAACTAATATCTTTAAAAGAAATCAAAGAAAGTATCCAAAACCTTAAAAATAACAAGCCCCAGGCCTAGATGGAATTATAGGAGAAATCTATAAATTACTGCCAGAAGACTCCTTAAAAATTCTAGTAGCCGCTTTTAAGGAATTCAGAGAAAATAAAAATCTTCCCATCATGGAAATATGCCATTATCTCCCCCATTTTAAAGCAAGATAAAGATCCTAAATTAGTGACATCTTACTGTCCTATCTTACTACTAAATGTAGAATATACAATTTTTACCTCAATACTTGGAAAAAGACTAAACCAATTTATCCCAAAAATAATAGAAGATGACCAGACTGGTTTTGTTTTGAACAGGAAAGTTCAGGATAATGTTATCAGACTTTTATCTCTAATAGGTTTTGCAAACAAGAAAAAAAAAAGAATTGTCAATTAATTATTAGTCTAGATGTAGAAAAGGCATTTGATTGTTTATCCTGGCCATATTTATTCAAAGTTTTAGAAGCATTTAATTTCTGCCCAGATTTCATAGAATGAATAAACAGCCTATATAAAAACTCTATATCATACATTAAAATCAGAGCCTTTTTGTCAAAACAAATTCAAATACTGAAAGGAACTAAACAGGGCTGCCTTTTGTCACCTCTGCTATTTGCCTTAACAGTGGAACCATTAGCAAACTGCATAAGAAATAATAATAATCTAACTAGCTTCGTTGTTAATTTAAACTATACTTCCAAAATACAATTGTTCACTGATGATATCATATTAACTATTGGAAATATAGATTCCTCAATAAATTACATCATAAAAGCATTAGGACAGTTTGAAAAAAATCTCAGGTTTAAAAATTAATAGTAATAAAACTGAAACATTACTATTGAATAAAAAAAAATGAATGCGGAATTGAGAAAACATAGTAACTTTAACTGGGAAAATAATACTCAAGTATCTAGGAATATATATAAAACCAAATTGGAAAGAAACCACACAAATAAATTATAAAAACTTAATACATGTGGTTAAAGACCACTTAATCAAATGGAATAAAATATTCTTTACTTTCGAAGAGAAATTATCTTTAATAAAAATGTGTATTCTTCCAAAATTCCTGTTTCTTATTCAAACCCTAATTATCAGTCCTCCTAAAAAAAAGAATAAAACAACTTAACTCACTTTTAATCAAATGTCTATGGTTTCCACAAAAGCCAAGAATATGATATGATTAGCATTACAGAGAGTGGGAAAAAGGTGGAATCACGTTCCCAAACCTAGACCTTTATACAGATTCAGTTATATTCTACATTATGAGTCAATGGTTAAGTCACAAATATGCATCAAACTGGAAAAATTTACATAAAACTATTTTATTGTCTGATACAGATGAAGCAATAAATGATGACACATTTACAGAAAATAATAAAATATTTTTAGTAGTAAAAGACTTAGTAGATAAAGAGAATAAAAATGAGAAACTACCATATTGTATTCATTATATATTAAACAATTTTAAAAGAATAACAAACAAAATCCATTTGGCTAGACACTTTCTAATCCTAATATTCCCCATAGCGCACACAAAGAATTGCCTAGACTCATTTAATATGAAGAAAATAATGGAGATGAAGGGTAATGGTCTAAATTTTTGGCACCAATTCCTAGGCACAAATGATGTATACAAAGCAAACAGTCTTATAGCCAGATACAATATAAATCAAAATAATTAGTTAAACATTCAAACTTACAGAGAATACCTAATAAATTAATTTAAAAGTAATCAAGTGACCGATAATTCTTTACAACCTAAAATAATTTCTCTTTTATGTGAATTAAACTCAACAAATCATAACTTGGGATTTTCATTATCTAAGTTATATAAAGTACTAAGAACTGATTTAAAATTACCTGAGGACTCTCTATGGAGCTATGTGGAAAAAACAAATACATTTAATTTTACAGAAAATGATAAATCATTAATACTCAAATCAGTTAATCACACAACATCATCCCCTTATTGGAAGATTTTTACATGGAAATATATTCATAGAAGCTATTTCACCCCACAAAAAATAGCTATAATGTCAAATAATACTAGTCACAATTGTTGGAGATGTGATGAAAATATATGTGCAGACTGGATGCATATGTTCCTCAAATGCAGAACTGTCACTCCTTTCTGGCAGGGATTTAGGGATTTTACAAAGGCATTGTGGTCGGATAGATGTATAATTTCAGACTCACTGTTATTGTTTAATGCTCCGATAGCAGAATATATCCCAAAAACACAAGTGCATCTTCTTTGGTCACTTTTGGCAATAGCAAGGAAAAGTATTACTATAAACTGGAAAAGCAAAAAAGTTCTTTTATTTTCTGAGTTTCTATTGTTGGCCAAAACTGTATGTAATAGAGAACTTCTAACTCTTGCTTCAAGAACATCAAGAATAACACAAAAGAAATTATCTTGGATGAAGCTTAAAAAGTTACTGGATAAAAATGTAAGAATTTTAATTGAAGTAGATTAATGTTATGGGCATTGTACATAGTTTTGTTATTTATAGTTATATTATCTATACTTGTATTAAGTTCTAATTGTATAAATGATGTAGAAAATGTTACGTTTTTTGTGAAAATCAATAAAAATAAAGTTATAAAAAAAGAAAGTATTCTAAATAACAACAGTGAATAACAAGAAGTTAATAAGTTGCAAACTGAAAGAAGTAACAAATATGTTAAATACTGTTTATATGAATGTCTTATGAATGGTGAATTTTCTTTAGACTTGTATAACTTTTTGTCAGTAGAAACACCAAGGTTAGGTGTTTTGTTTGGTATACCTAAAATTCACAAGCATTCATCGCACCTACCCTTCCAACCCATTGTTTCAGCAGTGGGTAGTGTCACAGAAGGTATGTCATTATACTTGGAGAGTTTATTAAATCCACTTGTACAAGGTTTACCATCTTACATTAAAGATTCTTGGTCTTTTTTAGACCAAATTAGGATGTGTACCATAAATTTTTTTTTTCTGAATTTGACAAAGAAGGTTTTTTTCTGGTGACAATAGATGCAGTTTCCTTGTATACATCCATCCCACAAGTGGAAGGGATAGAGTATGTTTCCAATTTTTTGTACAAATACACTAAATGGAATGAATCTAGTGTAAAAACATGTATATGCTTAATGGAATTACTGTTAGAAAATAATTATTTCATTTTTAACAATAGATTTTATAAATAATTGCGAGGGGTGGCAATGGGAGCGACCGCAGCTTCAGCATATGCAGGACTAGTTATGGGATGGCGTTTAAGTACCCCACCTCACACCCAGATGTAGTATACAGTAACAAATCAAGAAACTAATTACAGCAGGGACTGCTATTATGTTAGCACCTACACAAGATGTTACATCCTCAATAAAAATAAATAAAAACCTCACCACTGTATTAATGTTAAAATAAACCAACACATGGTGAAAAATATATGTGTGTGTGTATATATATATATATATATATATATATATATATATATATATATATATATATATCCCAATATTAAAATACAACTTAAGTTTATAAAACCATGAAAAACTTAAGAAAACTATTGTTATGAATTATTGTTCAGACATAATCTATAATTTATTAGCCCGCTCATAAAGCATAGCTGTAATAGAAATGGCATAATTTAGTCTTGGTGGAAACATTGCTGCTAACCTAAACTGCTACTCTGTCTCCTTTTTCCTAAGTATATGTTTCCAATCATCCCCCCCCCCCCAGGACTGAGCTTAATGCCCTCCAAGATGCCAAAAAATAAACTTAGTAAAACCAATACAAAGTGGGGAATGCTTGAACAATGTACAATTTTCTTTTTTTATTTTTCCTACTATTTAAGTGTTCATAGAGTCTACTTCTAAAGGGTGCTCAGTTTTTCCCACATAAAACTGCCACATGTCGCACATATTGCCAGGTATGCCCACTTACTTGTTGCACAGTTCCCCTTCCTGAATATCACCTTACTTCCTAATCTATTACCCAAAACAATATTAATTTGTTTATTGATATAACCACATTGATTGCAAGCTCCACAGGGTTTGGTATGATTATCAGAATCTGCTATCAAACCTGTCTTACTCTCCAATAGCTTTTTAAAAGTAGCACCCATTTTGCTAACAACCTTTGGTCCCTCTCCTACTTTCTCATAAATATCAGGGTTAACTCTAAATATATTCCATTTTTTTTCTAAAGACATTTTTTATTTTTCAGTCGGGTGATTATGTTGCAAAACACAAGCTCTTTCATGCTTAGTTTTAGTCCCTGCCAGCATCTCACAGTTCTTCTCTAATCCCACACCCAATAATGGCCTATATTGTGTTTGCCATTTTTTGTGTACATCATCCAGTATCTCAGCCACCCATTCATTAGGGTACCCCTTCTCATAAAACATCATTCTAATTTTATCCAGTTCTATCTTGACATCTTCCTGATGTGATGTCATACGGGCTACCGGTATTGTTTGTCCTTTCACTATACTCTTTTTTGGGGCATTTGGATGGCTGCTATTGAAATGTAAATAAGAGTTACAAAAGGTATCCTTATGGTACATCCTAGATTTAAACCCTCAATTAAAATGTGATATATGGGTATCCAAATAATTGATTCCATACATAACATATTTGAAGGTAAACTCCAAAAACTGGGTGGTGTTCCACAAATAATGTACAAATTCCTGGATATCTTCAACTTTTCCTTTCCACAAAATAAAGTTATCATCCAAGAATCTAGAAAAGATTTTCACTTTATTCCAATAGGCACATTTAAAAAGATATATATTCTCCCACTCCGGTAAAACAGTATTAGCATAAGCGTGGATGCAAGCCACCCTGCATTGCCATACCTTTAATTTGTTGAAAGTATTCTCCCTTTAAGAATACAAAATTATTCTACAAAATGAGGCCCATATGCTCACCCATGAACGTAACCTGGTCATGGGTTAGACTGCATTGGAAAAATAAAGTCTTTTCGAATAGTTCTTACTCCTCCATTTGTCTGCCATTTCTATTACACCTATGCTTTATGAGTGGGATAATAAATTATACATTATGTCTGAAAAATAATTCATAACAATAGTTTTCTTAAGTTTTTCATGGTTTTATAAACTTAAGCTTTTTTTTAAATATTTTAACATTGGGATTTATATATATATATATATATATATATATATATATATATATATATATATATATATATATATATATATATATATGTCTGTGTGTGTATATAGGTTTACCTTTACATCGTCGATCCCAATATGGACGAAACAACTTCCGTGAATACTGAATTCCAAATAAGTGAACGACAAAACCTCGCCCCTTTTTGACCCATGGTAGCAATGGTGTGAAGGTGTGGTGCAGCCGGAAATGTCAAATGTCGAACTATTTTGGACATTTCAAATTTTTCGCGGTTTTGGTTTGCTTAAATGAGTCGATTAAGTGGCTGGTCGACAAAGTGTGATGGACGATATAAAAGTAAACCATATATATATATATATATATATATATATATATATATATATATATATATATAAAATATATATAGTTTTTTATGTTTCTTTTTTACCATGTATTGGCTTGTTTTATCATTTATACAGTGGTAAGGTTTTTATTTATTTGCATTGAGGATGTAACATCTTGCTTGGGTGCTGATGTATTAGCATTTCCTGTTGTAATTAGTTTCTTGATTGATTTCTGTATACTGCACCTGGATGTGAGGTGGGGTTCTTAAGCTGTGTTGTTGCATTTCTTTTTTGTATTCTGGTCCCTAGTTTAAGGATGAAAGAGCTTAAGATGTCTATTAATCATTAAAAGCGGGTTTTTCTGAAGTGCTCAGATCATTCTTTTTGTTAATTCTGCTAGTTTTTCTGTGCTTTTGTTATTTTTTCAGGTGGGAATAAAGCCAGAGCCTGTCGGAGTTTAATCACTGAAGGAGCTATTTCTGGAGTTGGAGAGGGAGCGAGCTTCCGGGCACTTCGCTGGGGCATGTTGGAGTCCATGGCCATGGTTGGGCTCCTCATCAGAGACCATGGCAACAGCCTGCTAGACCAGGACTCTGAATACAAGTCCAAGACCTGGGGGCATCTGACACATGGCCTCACCAGTGCAACTGGAATACCCCACACTGGTGAACAGGTGCACCATAATTATGACAATCTGAAGCCAAGGAAGGGGAGGATCTTGGCCCAATAGATCCAAGATGCTTGGGACCAGAATGCCCCAGAAGTTTGTAAGTATAGGAACCAGTGATTTATCAAATTGTAGTATGAATATCTACTAGACAGGTATGCATAATGGTGTGTTTTTCCCCCACAACTGCAGAGGAGAGGGCTTACAACCTGGAGGCTCATGCAGGGTGTCTGGCCAGAATGCACCAAGAGTGTAGTGAGTACAAATATATCTCACAATATATAGTAATCTAGTTAAGAAAGAGTACAGTAGTAACTGCCAGTAGTTATAGTCTGTTGTGAGTGTACTGCAATGAATGTGTATATAGACCTGGACTGATATAGCTGAGTATTGCCAGGTACAGTTCAATATAGATGAATGCATGAAACATGTTACTGTTACGTAAAGAAAGTTGATACAGCATTAGTAATGTTTGGGAATAAGATGTGTATACCATATTAATAATACATGTTCTGGTAATATAGTACACTGTCACTGAAAATGTGAAAGGAAAAAATTAACTGCATTCCTAATCTACAGCAAATACAGTACAACTGCAGTCAGAATTGTGAAGAATTAAAGGTAGTACTGCTTAGACTGTGTGATAACAGATGTGTTACAATGTCTTCGTTATTTAAACTGTAGAACAATAAAGATTGTCAGATGTATACAAATCACTGTGTCATGTCACCCTCAATAAATCTATGTTGTGCCAATTGTGTGTATTCTGGGTTGTTGTTCAAGAAATCAAATGTTACAGGTTTTGTGAAGTAAACATGGGGATAACACCTTGAAGTGAACAAAGGCTGGACCATAAATAACTGTCACGCTAAAGGATAGATGTGGAGCTGTACTACAAAATATAATGCAATATATTTGTTCTGCACTACGATCTGAACCTATGGTTGTACTGTCTAAGGTATTATAGTGTGTTTCTCCCATGACTGTCTTGTGTTAACCTTTGCATTTCAGCTATATGCATCCCTGAACATAGATACACTGATGCAGGCAAGTATGAAAATGCAATAGCTGTAAACTGCAAATATACCATCTGCAAATGTTTATGGGTCAGGTAGGAAACCCAGCACTCTGATATGGTCTGTACAGATCACACATATTCCCATCCTTGAGGGGTTAATTGTGTATACCTGCATTCAAGTATTAATACACAGTTCACCTACTATCTCTGTCATGCATGAATCTCATGCATGTATGTTCAACTCCCATGCAGTCTTGTGTGACACTCTACCTATATTACCAAGACACATTGTCACTAGGTGAGCTTTAGGTACATATCACTCAATCAGCACACAGCAGTGGCCCAGTAGCTCGGTGTGATAAGTAATGTATATATATATATATATATATATATATATATATATATATATATATATATATATGTATATATATATATATAAATATATATATATATATACACATATATATATATATATATATATATATATATATATATATTTATATAGGTTTACTATCACATGATCGTTCATCTTTTAGACGTACGAACTATATGCGAAAACCACTTGGCGGAACTGGTAGGGTGATCACCACAATGCCGAAGCTGACATGAGTGAATGGCCACTGTTGTCAGCCACCAACATTGTGGTGCAGATCACACTATAGTGGGGATGGAAAAATGTACCCTTACCCTCATTGTAGTGCGATCTCAGAGTTTGTATATATAAGTAGGGGGGTGTTGTAGCATGTTGTGTAGGGAGGAACGTTTCAGTGTAGTTGAGATTTTCAACATTCGACATTCAACTACACTGAAATGTTCAGTTCGACATTAGCACTGTTCGATGTTCAGATTTCCAAACATTTCAGCATTCCAAGACTATGAAGCCGAACCGTTCACAATACCGAAACCCACAATCACGAATCACACAATCATGAACATACATACACCATACACCACATAACACACACACCATTCCACCCACAGCACACAAACCATACAATACTACACTGCATATAAGCCGGGGGGCAAGCCCCCCTGCACCCCTCTATTTATATATACCAACTCCGTGATCGCACATAACATAAAAAGAAAAAAAAAAAAAAACCTCACACCACGGCATTCTCCACTCGCTCGCACACAAATACACATTACACATACACAAACCCCAACAAATCCAACACTCAAACTCATACTTATACCTCCCTACACTTACCCACACATACAACATACGAAAACACACACACTCACTCACCTGCATTTTCAGGCACCATAACATTGCATGCAACATACAAGAAATGCATAAGTGCGGATTACAGACATTCAAATTCGCTCTTATACACTTTCAGCATTCTGAGTTTTCGGCTTCATGGTCTCGGAATGCTGAAATTCGGTCTTTCAGCATTTCGAGATTATGAAGTAAAACTATATATATATATATATATATATATATATATATATATATATATATATATATATATACACACGCACACTCTCCATCCCTCTATTCTGTACTGTGCATCATAGAGACTTCCTTCCCAGAGAACAAGGACCCCTCACAATCAGAACCTTCCACCTTTATATAATCAAAGGTAGCTCAGAGTCCTAGCATCAAAAGGAACAAGGAATTCTCCATCCCTCTATATTGTACTGAGCATCATAGAGACTTCCTGCCCAGAGAACAAGGACTCCTCACAATCAGAACCTTCCACCTTTACCTAATCTAAGGCAGCTCAGAGTCCTAGCATCAAAGGGAACAAGGAAGTACATGTTATATAAAATAGGTCTTTGATAGTTCTTTTCTAAATATCTACAACTGTATTTCATAATCTATCTACCCAGATGCCCAGCTACCTGGCCCCTCTCAACCTATAGCAACTAAACCTTCTCCTCCTTGCATAGCCTCCCGTATTCTAATAACCTGAGACTCCCACCTCTATTTCCTCACAATCTCTCTCACAGCAGCCTCTTCTGCTGAATTTACTTTACTCCCATAGGTTGCTATCTTCACTAAGTGTATTTCCCAACCTTCTCACCCTATCTCTCTGCTAGCTGAACCTAAAATACAGCAGTGCTGTAGTATATTACATTTACATTTCCCCTATCAACCACCCTTTCCTCAGAAGGTCACTGCAGAACAAGTACAAATATGACTCTGTCATTGTTCATATTGGTGTGAATGACCTGAGCTGTACCTCCCTGGACTACATGAAAAGAGACATGGAAGAGCTCTCTGATCATGTAGCCCAGGCAGGTATGACCCTGACCCTGAGTAGCATCCTGCCCTCACCAAGAATGATACCTCAGTATAAAGAAAAAATGATCAATTTCAACAATTGTCTAAGCTTCTGGTGTCATTCAAAGGGGATCCAGTGGCTGTCAGCCTGGGATGACATGCTCGACAAGCCACATTGCTTCACAAGAGATGGCTTGCATCTGTAATCCCTTGGCTTTCAAATACTGGCCAAGGCTCTTGCTGCCCCCTTAGTGCCTTTTTTAGGCAAGGCTCAAAATTCAAACCCACCTCCGTAAACAGCACAAGTAAAAAATTGAGGGTTATGCTACTCAACGCCAGGAGTTTAAATCTCAAAATGCATGCGCTCGAGGCACTCCTACGTATGGAGAATGTCGACATCTGTGCAGTAACTGAAACCTGGTTCAAGGCTCCAGAGAGCACTCCAGCACTACTGGGCTACAACTCATACAAAAAGTTTGGCCACAGAACATGGACCGAAACACAAAAGGAGGGGGTGTATCCATATTCATCAGGGATACTCACACCTCTAGGTTAGTGGCACAGCATGATACCTCTGAGATCATCCATGTGCAACTAACATCGGGCAAATCCGCAATGCAAATTGTGGCCTGCTACAGATCACCCTCCATTACCCAGGACCACTACTCTGCCTTTCTGGAGACACTGGAAAACATGAAGGTCCTACCGAACTTGGGAGATTTCAATTACCCTACCATTAACTGGGAAAACTACTTGAGTACAAACTCCTAGGCACAGCGCTTCCTGGAATTTATCAACTCAAATGCCCTGGATCAGCTGGTAAACTCCCCTGCCAGACGCCACAATATATTGGACCTGGTCATCACCAACATGGGCGACAGGTGCTCCGTACCGGAAGTCAACTCGTCACTGGTTAGATCAGACCATAAACTAATCACCCTGGATGTCCTCACCCCACCACCACCCCCAACCAAGGAAACCACAGTGAAAAACTTTTCTAAAGCAAACTTCACCTTACTTAAGGCACAGGTGGTAAGTTTCACAGCCCCCATGCTAAAGGATAACACTGCCCAAGATGCAGAATCATTTACAATTGCACTCTATTAGCACCTACAAGGATGCATAGATCGTGCCATCCCTAGCAAAACCAAGACTCACTCCTCTAAGAGAAGGAAACCAGTCTGCTGGACCCCTGCCATAAACAGGTTATACAACAAAAGGAGGAAACTAGTTCATAAAAAAAGCAAATCCCAATAAGAAAAGACATCCCTGATCAGTATCAGTAAGAAACTAAGGTCCCTCATAAAATCATCCAAGGCTAACTTCAAAAGAAAAATAGCCAAGGATTCGAAAGATAACCACAAAGCCTTCTTTAGCTATGTCAAGAATCTAAGTGGCAACTCGCAGATATGCTCTGAGATAGTGCAAAATAGCACAGAATATACCTAATCTACTGATATTGCCAACATACTGGCAGATAGATTCAGTGCAAACTTCACCTCCCTCTCACCTTCAAAAGGGCCCACAACAATACCAGAAAAGTGTAGCGTCCCGGAAATCACAGAAGCACAGGTGAAAACAGCCTTTTCAAAAGCCAAAAACACAGCATCAATGGGGCCAGATGGTGTCCCAGGCTGCGTCTTGCACGAACTACAGAACGAACTAACCCCCCACCTAAACACGCTGTTCAACCTCAGCCTCTCCACAGGCTATGTGCCCATAGAATGGTGCACAGCAATGGTTATTCTGCTCCACAAAGGAGGGGCCACAACTGACCCTGGTAACTATTTCCCCATAAGCCTGACTAGCCTGGTCTGCAAGGCTATGGAGCGCATCATCATGGAACTCATTAACAAAGACATTGGGAACCTCCAAACACTTGACCCGACCCAGTTCGGCTTTGTTAAGGGCAGATCATGCCTACTAAACCTGGTTGACCTCTTTGGGACAGTTACCAAGTCCATAGACGAGGGAAAGGTGGTTCACACAGCCTACCTTGATCTCACCAAGGCGTTCGACACCATTCCTCACTCGGGTATTATAGAAAAACTCACCAGCCTGAACATAAACCCCTATGTCACAAGATGGGTTGCCAACTGGCTTACAGACAGAACTCACATGGTAAGAATAGTGGGCTCCAGGTCTGACTCTAAACCAGTCACAAGTGGTGTCCCACAGGGCTCAGTTCTGGGACCCCTACTGTTCGGCATATATTTCTCAGAAGTACAGGCAAACACAGGAGGATTATGGCTAACCAAGTTTGCTGATGACTGCAAACTGGGAGCCATTATTGACTCTCCGACTGACATGGACATGCTGCAAAAAGGCCTTACTGAGACAGACACCTGGTATCAAAGTCATGGCCTCAAGCTAAATGCCAAAAAATGCATAGTCATCCCGTTTGGGAAAAACAAAACACCCACAAATTACCACATAGGCAGCAGCTCCCTTAATACAGAAAATGTAATAAGAGATCTGGGGGCCCAGGTAGATAGTAGTCTCTCCTTTGACAATCATATTGCCAAAGTAGTTAGGAAATCCTTGTATGTGGCCCATCTAATTACTAATAGGTTCACATCTAGAAATAAAAGGTTATAGTGCCCCTCTACTCATCACTCATCAGACCCATCATAGAGTACAATGCCCCATTTGGGATGTATCTCACACGACACTTCCAACAGCTTGAAAGACCACAAAAGCACCTCACTAAGAGGATTACTGGCCTCAAACATATGTCCTTTGCAGCCCGACTGAAAAACCTCCGGCTGTACTCAGTGGCATATCACTTACTCAGAGGTGATCGCTGCCTGACTTACAAAGCCATGTCCAACTCAGAATTGATGGACATGCTCCACATAAAGTAGTCCAAGTCACTGCAAGCCATGCGCTCTAGTGAGCTAAACTTCACCACAACAATAAATAGAATATGCTGGAGGGATAGATTCCTGTCACAGAGACTCCCCATGCTTTGGAACAAAATTCCTAACTACATTAGGCAGAGCCCTTCACTAACACTCTTCAAGAGAAGCCTTGACAAGTGGATGGGTAACAGAAAGTACACCCCTGGGATCACTTCATTGGCTCTGCTTGACAGAGGCTCAGTTAATTAATCAATGGGGCGGCAAAAGCCGACACTCTCTGGCTAGACTTATAAATGCCCTCGGGCAGATAGCCTAGTACCTACCTATGAACCTATGAACCAGATGTACTTATGCTATAACAGCCCCTCGACATCCATTAAACACTCCCATAGTCGAGGGACTCCCATTGATCTGTAGTGATCTATTTTAACTGGCTTACCGGCTCTTGTAGCTCACCAGATCTGTAGCAAACTGTTTTTATCAGCTTAATGGCTGTTGTAGCTCACAGTTTCTGGAGCGATCTATGTTTACTGACATAACGGCTGTTGTGGTCCACAAGAGCCGGAATTACTAATATGTATATTCTGTATTTAGTCTGCAGTTAATAGCCAATGTAGCTCCTTAGAGCTGGATAATTTTCAAAATTAAAAGCTGCGCAAGGCTGTATGTGTGAATTTGCCTCCACCAAACGTTTTAATCTTTAGGGCCTATGTTAATTACTGATGAATCATGCTGTGTCTAACACGGCTGCTGTGAATCATAGCTGCTATAGCTGTCAGGTTCTCTCACTTAGCTTATTGTTGGATTAAGAGTTTTTATCTTCTCAATTTGTGTACCTTTCTCTGAGTATGTATTAATGTTGCGTTATGCCCTGTCTCACATGTAACCCTATACTGCTTCATTCCTTTTATACCAATCTGAATATGTGTAGATTAACATCCTAGTACTGCAAATGACATAACTGCCTGTGGTTCTACCCTTATTGTTGTAGCCTGTTACTACTTAAATGTTATGCTGACCTGTTCTTATTTCGCCTTCTCTTTCCCATGTACACAGCTCTCCATCTCTCTATTCTGTACTGTGCATCATAGAGACTTCCTGCCCAGAGAACAAAGACCCCTCACAATCAGAACCTTCCACCTTTACCTAATCTAAGGCAGCTCAGAGTCCTACCATCAAAGGGAACAAGGAAGTACGTGTTATATAAAATAGGTCTTTGATAGTTATTTTCTAAATATCTACAACTATATTTCATAAAGTATCTACTCAGATGCCCAGCAGCCAGGCCCCTCTCAACCTATAGCAACTAAACCTTCTGCTCCTTGCATAGCCTCCCGTATTCTAATAACCTGTGACTCCCACCCCTATTTCCTCACTATCTCTCTCACAACAGCTGCTACTGCTGAATTTACTTTACTCCCCTAGGTTGCTACCTTCACCAAGTGTATTTCCCAACCTTATTACTCTATCTCTCTGCTAGCTGAACCTAAAATACTGCAGTGCTGTAGTAGATTATATTTACATCTCCCCTATCAACCACCCTTTCCTCACAAGGGCTCCCTGGGAATCCCCTATTGTAGTGCTCCCTTGGGGTTTCTTCTTATCTGATAGTACCCTCACAAGAATTAGAAATACATTGATTGTTCCCTCTGAACTGACATACTTACTTATCTGATCCCACTCCATTTGCCCTGTGGGCTCACTCCGCTCCCCTACCCTACCCCTAATTCACACCCACTCACCCTCAGTGCTCCTAGCCTTATACCTCTCTAACCACTTCCACAGCCCCGCTATCCAGTCCCAGCCCATATCTCATTAAAGGTATTCCCTCCATTTTCATCACTCCTCCCACTTTATAAAATACTTCATCTCTTCACGCTCTACCTTCGACTTCTTCATCACAATGCCTATTCTACCCATATCAGCATACCTCAAACCCTTACTCCTGTTCTTACTTCTTCCTTTCCTTTTCCTTCCCTATATCCTAACAGTCTATGAACATCTTAGCTACTCTAACTAATGTTGAAATGTTTTATTCATGACTAACCAATACACTTTGACAAACCTCAACAACATAGCATGCTTGAGTAGGCCTGTCTCAGCAGATCCACCTATCCCACCTCATCTGGCCATGGTACCAGGTCCCAGCACATCTGGGACCCAACCTGGAGCTGCCTCCTCCATTGATCCTGCACCATCCTTAGGTAGAACCACCTCAGGTGATGAGGTGTGTCCCACTGGCCGTGGTGCACAGAGAGGATATTGTCACCTGAAACCAGTTTCCAGGATTGGTGTACAGGGTTATCCAGTGCAATTTGGATGACCGACTGTGCCAGATCAAGGTCAGACTGGCATACTTGGAGGGCCAGGCTGGTCCCGGTGCCCAGTTCCAAACACAGCCACCTTTGGGGCAATGAAGGGGGCAGTAGTGACTGCCCATGGATGGGGAGATCAGTCCCACTGTTTCCATCTGGGGGCACTTGGTACTCCGATTCCCAAACACCCTCCCAGTCCAAGGTGCTTACCCCCTCATGTGTCATACACAGCCCCTGTCTGCTGTCTTGTCTGTCTTGTCTGTCTGCAAATGCAAACCACTCCTACCCAACCTACCTTGCCAAACATAACTACAACCCTTTCCCTACATTCCACTCTCTCCTTAAAAAAAAGGGCATATATCCCACAAAAAAATATCGCCCATACATAGCTCTCCATTTCTCCCAAACGTACACTGCCATTAATCAATCATCCCAGCAATTAATCAAGAAAGTTATGTGGCCCACATCCTCCCTGTGGAATATGAGGCTCCAAATTCCAAACTGTCCACAATATGCACGGCTGTTGCTGTAGAAGAAATGAACAGCTATGGTCCTTTCCTACAGCCATCCTGCACATCCCTTCCTGCCTTTCATATTGCTTTTCCCTTGCTTGCCTCCATTTCACCACTATCTCATCACCCATTTTTCTTTTCTTTTTTTGGAAATAGTAAATAGTGGGGGTTTAAGTGGGGCTAAGTGCTGCTTAGCATCGCGGCACATCAGACAAACCTGCACAAACCCACGTAAAACTGCTTAAATCACCTTATCTGATTCTGCACACAATCACCCCTGCCAAGTCTCACACCCAGGAGCCCCTGAATAACAGCATAGTGCATTAGACCACTAGGACAACTCAGGTCTATGAGCTTCTGATGTTCCTATAAATATATCACGCAGTACAGAGATGTAACACTAGGAAGAACATACATCTCTGCTACATATTGAACTCAGGATCTTCTGAACTATAGTATAATACATTAGACCTCAACACCAACTCCGCTCTGGAGAATTACTAATGTTTCTGTAAATATATCATGCAGTACAGTGATGTAACATTAAGAAAAATTTGCACCCCTGCCAAGTATTGAACTCAAGAACTTCTGAATTATAGTATTGTAAATTAGACCACTAGCCCAACTCAAGTCTGGAAAATTGCTGGTGCTTTTACAAAGATATCCTGATTACCAGTGACACTACTTCTACATATAATGTGATAAATGGCAGTGTACTTGGGCCTGTGATACAGAAACTGAACCAGTAGACAGCCAAAGACATGTTGATGGATTGACGGGAGGCCTACAATATAAGGTAGAGCTGACAATTGCACAGACTGTTGCAGAATGTCCACAGTTGTGTCACCTACTTATGGCATGGTTGTCATCTAACCTATTCTATGTGTTGAAGTACTGGCACATCACTGCAGATTTAGGTTACAAAACCATGATATACATGTCAGTGTCACATGTCATAGCCATCCAAACACATGTTCATACCAATCCTGTGTAACACACTGTATGCATGCAGATATGTCCTGCAACTACACCTCCAATAATAACAACTCAGTAGCTCTATCTGTTACATTCCTAGCATGTCTGACATCTGGACACCCACAGTTCAAGCCACAGTCCAGTCTGTTGCATGACAACTACATGCCTGTCAATACAACATAGAAATAACTGAGCCCTGCAATGTCCAGCAGAACTGGTGGCTGCTACCACAGTCACTGCCACCCACAGTAGCATGTCAAAGGCCTGGAGAGTGAGACACATCACAAATATGAGTACATGTCCTAAATGTCCCCTACCACTCTCTGGATGGCACTACTACTTAACATATGTGCCAGAGGCTCATGCCTTACCTGGACTGTTATGGGTACCCTCACCCTGGCCATGCTGTGACACAAGAGCTGACACTGCTCGCTTAATGACATATACAGCTTGCTGTCCCCGATGTCGTCACAATGCCCAGTATGATTCCTGGCCAGAATGCAGCAGCTGCAGCCTGCTATACATGCAGCAGTATGTTCAGCTACCTGCTACAGACCTACCACACCTCCCAAACACCTAGAACAGGGCATCCACACAACACCCATACATAAAGGGTTGGGAGGAATGCTCAGTTGACAGGGACATGTGTCACAGTCTCTTCCTAGAAACATATACAGCTGATAGATCAACATCAACTGCAGCAGCATGCACATTCAGATAAAAATGATGTATGACACTCACATCTGCCTGTCTCCGTACTGACCCCAACACACATTGTTAAACAGTAATCTGCCACAGAATCAGAAAATTTGTTAACAATGGCCAAACAAAGCATGCAAAACTGTGGACATACCACATCAATCCAAACACTGAACAGTATTTTTACCTACTCTCTGTGATGCTGTAACTCCCACACCTTGATAATGTCCTCATCATAGGCCAGGAAAAGGGCCAATGCTGTGGGCTTGATGTGCTGGTTTCCAGGAGTGATCCCATTCTCTTGTTCACACTGAGACATTGCGTGTAAATGGGCACTTGCCACTACTTTATCTTGGACAGTGGTATGTCATCCCTGTTATAGACACTTATGTATTGCAGATATCCACCAGACAGGTATAGATATCCTTGCAGAGGATGATGTAGTCCTGTCAGGTATACTTGACTCCATGCTTCTATACAAATGCACATCTAGCACATGTATGTATGTATGGGTATTGGTGCCAGTCCCAACAGAGGGGTTTGGGGCTGTGAGGCTGTGTATACCACCCCCAAGTAGGCTGTATTCCACATTGGAGGTGGACGCATGTGTGACTCTAGCTAGATGGGTATTGTGGGTGATGGTGACTGCAAATGTGACCACGTGATGGTTGCTTTGCCACAGAGGATGACACTGTAGGGATGCTGCAGTGGTAACCTGTGTTGTGTAATATCAACTGCAGCACACCATTACCTCATGTAGGGGAAGCCTCTGCCTGCACCGAGGTGCTTGTAATTCCACTGTTGATGGCTCTATGGCCATTTGTGTGCTGGCATGGGTACATCTTACAATGTATGTTTGGGTCGTTCAAGTGACCCAGGATCAGGGTACAGATCCAAATCAGAATACAGTTGTTGAGGTTTATATAGGCAGGATGGGCTTCCTGGTCACATGTGGTTGCTCGGTAGCTAGCTATGATTTGAATAGGTGTGTTGCCAATAGTGAACTGCCCCTGCATTGTCCCCTGTGCAACCTACTGCCTGTACAGTGTGGAGGTGTGTATGTGTCTCATATATACTGAAATCACATGTCCCATGCCATTTCCGTCCAAACTTTTGGGTATGACTGTATGAAAGGATGGTTGGCCAGGTAAGGCTGCAGTGCTCTCTGCAGCTTTGAATCCTTTGTGTGTGACTGCACAGATGTCAGCATTTCCCAGGGTTAAGAATGCTAGCATTGAGTGCAGTCATGTGTAGACACCTAGGGTTTAGCAGCATGGCCTTCAATGTATGCTGCACTGACAGTTGTATGTTGGTAGTGATAACCTCACCACTTGTCCTAAAGAAGGCACTATGTGGGTGGTGTGAACCGTTGCCAGACACATGAAGGCCAGTTAAGACAGATGGAGACCATCTGTTGCAGAGCATGTTGGTCTGTTGACCATATCATCTAAGCCTCACAGGTACTGGAACCCCCTGGAATACCACAGGAAAAAAGCCACATGTTAAGGTCAATCATTTCCTGAATGCATTGCGGCATCAGTCTGGGTGACAGCGGAATGCTACATAAGGCTAGGGACATACCAACCTGGGACATATAATCAGTGTGCTCACTCATGTCTCACTGCATATATTCCAGGGACATACATCTGAGGTCAGGCAGAACAACATGGACTGTGACAGACTCATGACAGTACCTGTTGGTGAGAGACAGCAGTGAATATGTGATATGATGGAGTCTGTCACCTGACACACAAGTAACTGTGACCATCGACAGCCAGGTGAGAGGCACATCACTGTGTCTCATGTTAGAGTCTCCTATGTGTAACATGTTTGACATGTGCTGATACCTGTGTGACTATGGAACACAGGTGTGTGGCCATGTGTGGTATGTGCTGTGTACGGCTGTGGTGTTCATGTGTGGCTTTGCTTCAGAGCTCTTCTTTGTTTGTGGATGTGTATGTTGAGGTCCACTGCATATGTGTGTGTGTTGTGTAGGTGTGGGTGGTGTGTGAGGTGTACTGATTGTTTTGAGCATGGACTGCAGGTTCCTACTGTCATTGCATCTCACACACAATGTGCTCCTTGGTGGTGTTTGTAGATGGTTGTTCATCCATGTACATGAGGCACGTACTACACTGTGCAAAGACACCCATATCAACCACATTATCAAGGGAAACTGTGGGATATTGTCTAGCCATATAGTCCAGAATCTGACGGAGGAAGGCAAGAGAAACCTGTGGGGTGGGCCTACAGCCCAGGTGCTTACTACAACTGTAGGAGGCTGACACAACAGCATACCATGTAGACAGGCTATGAACAAGTAGTAATAGGTGCAACAGGAAAATGCACTTGAACCCCTCATAGCACATGCAGAAAGTAGCCATATAACATCAGGATCAGGAGGACAATGCATGATGTATGGCCACTATGCTGCTGATAGCCACGTACATACTGTGGTGATAGATGGTGGGGTATGATGTGGAAGTTAATGGTGTATAGTGGTGGCAAATGTGGATGTGCAGGGTGTTTACATAATGGTGAGCAATGTATCTGGTCCTGTGATGTGTTCCTCTCTTCATGTCTTTCAGGTGGGATGTATAGATGTCATAATCTCCCTTTTTCAGAAGCTGAGACTGCTGCCATTATTGATGCCTTGAGACTCCGTCAATGGTTGCTGTCGACAAGGACTTGCCATAACCAACTAGAATGTGCTGCACTGTGGGCAGACCTGGTAACAATGGTGAATGATGTGGGCCACCAGGACAGGAGCTATGAACAGGACCGACACCATGCTACAGATATAAAACATCATGCATGGCAAAGGGCCACAGCTATGGCCAGGGACCATGCTGGCACTGGAGGATGGCCTGCTACATAACCCCCACTCTTAGCCACACAGGAGTTCCTAGCAAACCTGGGTTCAGCCACCAGCTCACAAGAAACTATCACAATATATGTCATGGAGGTGGGTGGCACAGATTCCACAGCTGAAGAGTTTCTAGGTAAGCCTTCAGTGGTCATCACATTAATACTGTAGCATTTATAGTGGCAGCCTCTGCATACCTGTAAACATATGTCAGGTCAGTCTGCATTTGTGGGTGGGGTTTTGTAATGCACATGTGTGCACACATATTGTGAATGTCAGCAATTTGGGTAGTATCACAGTTTGTACTGTACATGTTGATAAATGCACATATTATCATGTACCAATGCGACATGTGAGTCTGCTGACAATGCATCTCCCCCACAAATCCATAGGTACCTCTGGTGTGGCTTGGCACCATCATCCTTTGGCTGGTAGTGTGAAACTGTCTTATTATGGCCCATCTATACCCTAGGCATGTTAAGGGCTGCCAGTTTGCCATGGACATTACTGTTAAGCTTAGCCATATTGCAATACGTGCATGCCCACTTGTGGTGGGGTTCACTGTAGTGCATCACATCAGTAATCACAGTAGCATATTTGCAGGAGCTGTAACATATTAGCACATATTTTTGTAAAGGTGTAGCCAGTCTGCGCTACAGGGGTGCATTGTTATTATGTAAACGGGAGCACTGTGTTTTAGTTGAAGGTCCATTACATAGTCTGACTTGTCAAATGTTTCACAGGTGTATAGTTCTATCAAAATTAACTGGATGTCGCTCACTGCATGTTGTTGAGGGTCTGTCTTGAGTGTGTCTGTTGTGGACTGATGGTGTATTGTGAATAACATCAGTCAGAAGGTGTGGTCTGTATAATGTCTTTGTGGCACCTCACCTGTATGTGTGCACACGTGTGTGTGTGTGTGTGTGTGTGTGTGTGTGTGTGTGTGTGTGTGTGTGTGTGTGTGTGTGTGTGTGTGTGTGTGTGTGTGTGTGTGTGTGTGTGTGTGTGTGTGCGCGGATCAGCAGACATTATAGTGGAGGAATTAATGTAGTCATGTTGTCTTCCCCTCACAGGTAACCATGGGGTTGGAGTGTATCCCCCTCACAACTTGATGTCAGTGTCTCATCGGACTCTGATGATGATGATGGTGGCCATTGTGAGGCACAGGTGGGGTTGTTGGGAGCTGAATCTGTCCCATTGGTTGACATCCCACTTCTACCCATAATGTCCCTGGACACAGTCAGTATGCCCACATATACATAGTTTCCAGCAGCCATGGATATTGGGCAGTCACAGGGTGGTGGCATTGAACAGGGGAGTGTGGCGACTAAGGCATCTGTGACTGTAGACACTAGCCATAGTCAGAGACCTGGTGAGGTCCCACACAGGCAGATTGACAGGGGTGCTCGAATGAGGACTGCTGCCCATGCAGCACCTGTCAGAGGTGTCACAGCACATGTCACCTGATGCATGTTTCAGTCTGTCATTGAGGCAAAGGTACATTGTGAACGGTAAACCAGACTGATGCTCAGGGTCATGGATGCCACACTGCCTGGCATGCATGACTCCCTCCATGGCATTGGTAATGCCCTAGGTCATTTCACTGATGTAGTGGATAGATGGTGGGGTGAGACATTGTCAGTCCTTAACTATGCAATGTCTGTGCCGGAACATGTGATGTGAGTAGTGCATTGGACACATGGACATAGGTCAGCAACAAAATCAGCTGAGGACCCACGTGGCCATGCACACTCACACTCCCATAGTGGCAGTACCACCGGCACTACCGAAGTGAGGGTGTTGTCCACACCTCAACATGGCAGGCCGTGGGCACGTGCTCCTGGGTAGTCCTGGGAGGGACACAGATCCAGCAGACACTGGTCACTGTTAACAAGTAGTACTGCATCTGGCTTGGTCATGGTGGTGCCAGCGCCACTCCTGTCTGAACCAGTTCCCATGTTCATGGCTGGAAATGGTGAAATGTACATTCTGCCATCTATGGCCTGTGGCTGCCCAATATACCCTTATGTAGGGCTAGCACATAGCTTGACTGTGTGCATGCACATCCTCACACATCACTGTCACATGCAGGTCACCAACAGACACACACAGCTCTTCTCCAAGGTCCAGCTGACCAGCACCCATCCAGACACACACACACACACACACATGATGTCAACTGTGTGACCCAGCTTAGGCCTTTGGCAACCCCACACCACACCATGTGCATGTGATGATACCTGTGCCACATCCCTGTTACCCTTGCCATCAATGCAGGGACATGCTAATATGTGTCTGATACACAAGGTAAATTTAGTACAGTTAATGGCAGTTCATAGTGCAGTAGTGTTATGACCTGTAAGGTTCTATCTGCTGGCAATTGTCATGCATGCACATCAAAGTGTATGTACTTTTGTGCCATGATGCTTTATTGCTATTAGTACTGCTGACTGACTGTTGTCTGACAGACCTTATTTTTTTTCTGTTCCAGGTGTCTGTGTGTCTAAGTCATGGGGATCTGCTGCCATTATAGAAGCTCATGATGGTGTAGTGGCAATGCAGGGTCTTTTTCCTCACCACAGTATGGCTGTATCTGTGCATGTTTAACTAGCTGTGTATGCGTTGAACAGTGTGTGAGGGACAATGGGGGCAGACAGCATAATCTTGCATGCATACCCCTTGACACAGCATGCTACTCTTGATATATGTCACCTGGGAGTTTGTAAGTATCACAGATTCATAGGTCCATAGAAGGTTACTAGAGTACTGGCCCAGGGTCCCTTACAAGCCTAGCCATTACTTCATCCCCAACAGAATCATCAATCAGCACCTGTTGCCCCTTGCATTGATGGACACAGCTTGCACCCCTGGGAAAGATTTTTGTTTTCCCAGCCACTCATCATGGATGCAGTTGATGAGGGTCTGAATGGTACTCTGTTTGACATGTATGGGAAGTGCATTCCTGAGACAATGCAGCCTCTGGGAGACAAACCTGTCTCTCCAGTAATTTTTTTTGCTATCGCATATGTGATTCAGGCCTGCCTTGCTGCTAAGGCACATAGAGTTAGACTCACATATATGGGGCAGCTGTTGAAAGGCTGAGCACAACATTGCTATCTAGGCATGCCACAGCCCACCTATGGACAACTTGTCTGATACCAAGTGAGGCACTACTGATTCAAGGCTGTCTGAATGTAACAGGTGATGAAGGCCATAGATAACCTTTGTGGGTGTTATCATAGCCTTTCCAGTTACTGCAGATGTCTGCATAGGTACATACCAGACCAGCCATGATAATAATGCATTGTTGTACTGACTGAGGACTATACAGAGGTAATATCCAACTTTTGTCTGGATGTATTCCCTTTACCGGGTTCCTACTGAATTGTTGACAGCTTAGGTTGTCAAATGCTTAATCATCGACACCTAAGCGTTGAAAGCTTACAATAGCAAATGGCCACATCATCGAATTCTTTCCTCAGGAAAGAATTTGCATGGCCATTATTGAGGATTTGCCCTTTCCCCAATGTAGAGTGATTTCAGAGTTGGTATATTTAGTTAGGGGGTTGTGGGGGGCACAGCCCCCCACTTCAGGTGTGTGGGGGGTGAAGCCCCCCACTATGTTTGGGTGTGTTTGTTTATTTTGTTTATGGGCTGCCACCTGAATTCTTTCCCAAGGAAATAATTCGATGATGTGGCCATTTGCTATTGTAAGCTTTCAACGCTTAGATGTCGATGTTTTAGGATTCAACAACTTAAACTGTTGATGTTATGATATAGATGCTTTACATATGTGGTGAACAATGTGCAAACCTTTTCTGATCACTGCCACTACTTGATGGCCAGGTCTGTCAACACAGTTTGTTTCTTTATGGGGTTGCTGTTGATGTGGGAAATAGTGGGGCCATGCCCTTGCCATATGGTATGATGGTACTGTTTTCTGCATTCAGCTTGTGGCCAGGACCTTGGCAACATTCCAGGGTCTATATTATATATTCAGACTTTCTAAACTTCAAATCCCATATGTTTGACAACATATGATCGAAGTTTAAAAGTTGAATATATGATAAAAAAAAAAAAAAAAAAAAAAACCTTACCTTAATGGTGCACCCCCTACTTAAATATACCAACTCTGAGATAGCACCTCAGTGCAGAAAAGGGAAATTCTCCCATTCTGCACTGAACAGCGCCATTACGTTTAACCTTTCGAATGCTTGAAATTTCGATCATATGGTGTCGACCATATGCCATTCAAAATTTCAAGCGTTCGTGGTTCTAATAGGAATCCAACATTCCATACCCATTGTATGACCCCATTGCAGTGTGCTAACATCAGTTTGTGGGTCAATGACAGACAGCACACTACTTACAGTTGCCACAGCCTTAGGTGGAATACATACATATGTGGGTGGTGGCAGTTAGCATTCATGCCTAGATACATGTGGATCATTGTGGGTGGCAGCTACTCACAGGGCCTACACATGTATACATATTGCACACAGGCAACGCAGAGTAGGGTTGCACCTTATCAAATGTGGAATGTGGGACACATCTTGTAGCATTGTGACAGTTGGCAGAACATACCATACGCATGGCAAGTGCAACAGACAAGACTTCCCTTGGTTTACCAATATGACAGCTTCTTTGTCACATTACCTTAAAACACCAAAAATAAAGCCAAATGGTAAAATCCACACCAAATTTAATGTTTGTGCTTTCATGCACAAAGTGATATGCACTTCTTCAGACATTGTTTCCCAAAATGCAACTGTTTAAAAAGACATTACTTTAGCACCAAATCATTCAATAATTATATAAATAAATCAATAATTAAATTAATTAAATGAATGAACTAAATTAAATAATTCAATCACATTAAATACAATCACATTAAATGCATTTACAAAACCCTACCAAGACTCCAATTCAAACTCACTAAACATGATGCAATATATTATTGCTAAAGACATTTTAAAATGCATATACATATCAATATGTGTGAGTCTGTGTGCATATATAAATGGATAAACACCTATATACACACACACACACATATATATATATATATATATATATATATATATACATACACACACACACACACACACACACCACTTAGTTTATTCCTACATTAACTTCATCTATCTTCTTCTTCTTTTTTCTGCTTTTCCTGGGTAGGGGTCACCACAAAGGATCACCTGTCCGCTTATGATTGGCAGTGGAGTTTTACAGTGTGCCCAACCTTCCACAGAAGGCACACATATGCACGGACTCACACCTAGGGCCAAATTAGAGTGTCCAATCCACCTACAGCATGTCATTGGGGATGTGGGAGGAAACCCATGCGACCACAGGGAGGACATGCAGACTCCGCACAGAAGGCACCCCAGCCGAGGATTGAACTGGAGAACCTCTTGCTGTGAGGTGGCAATGCTAACCACTGCACCACTGTGGCCTCCTATTAACTTCATCTATCTAATGCTTTCAATTTTAAAAGACATTTAATGGAACATGTCTCATTAAGTCCAGGATAGATATATGCATTAGTCTGAAGCTGCCACATTAATTCTCTTTCTTCGAGCCTAAGCTCCCACGGGCCACCTCGGATGTTTCTTTCAACTTGTTCCAGTATAGTAAAGTAAAAACTGTTCTACTGAAATTCACCTATGTGTCTAGCAAGAGCATTAGTGCTAGAATTCCTACTTATGTTGTATAAATGTTCATATATCCGCTGTTTAAAGCAATGCTCCATCTTGCCCAGATAAAAGGCTGGACATTGGCGGCAGGTAGCCAAGTATACCATGCCTTGGCTATCACAGGTGAATTTTTCTTTTATAGTATATATAGTCCCACATATTAATACATGTGCACCTGTCTGCATATGCTTACAATATTGGCATAGTCAACATTTGAACATGCCCCAAGCATAACTAGGGGTAATTCTGGGTGCTTCCAATGATGCTTTTAAATTTAACCCTTTTCTATAAGTAATCAAAGGTCTTGTCCCTAATACATTTACAATTGAACAATCTTCTAATATAAAATTCCAATTATTAATTGCCACATTCTTAAATTCCACAGCATTAATGAAAAAATCTGTTAGAAAACTAGTAATATAGTTATCTGAAATGTTACAAATCATGGATTCCTCATTATCTATAACAGTTGGTAAACTAAAGGATGCCTCTTACATAACCTGACCTCTAGATAAAATTGGCTTAAAATGGCCTGACTTTCTTTTAGCTTTCACTTCTGCAATAAGGTGATCAACAAGGCAGTCTGGGTATGCCCATTTAATAAACATACTTTTAAGATTTTCACATTCTTTAAGAAACTACCGTCCCATCAGTCTGATGACCCTTATCTGCAAGGCCATGGAGCGTATTACAATGGAACTTATAAACAAAGACATTGGCAATCTTCAAACACTGGACCCCACCCAGTTTGGGTTCGTGAAGGGCCGATCTTGTCTCCTGAACCTGACTGACTTCTTCAAATCAGTCTCCAGAGCCACGGACAAGGGTAAGGTGGTCAACACAGCCTATCTAGACCTCGCCAAGGCCTTTGACACCATCCCCCACTCTGGAATCATAGATAAACATACTAAGCTGGGCATTAATCCCTACGTCACCCAATGGGTTGCCAACTGGCTTACTGACAGAACCCACACTGTAAAAGTAGCTGACTCCAAATCCAGCTCCAGACAAGTGACAAGTGGAGTACCTCAGGGTTCAGTCCTGGGACTGCTCTTGTTTGGCATCTACTTCTCTGAAGTACAGGCTAACACTAAGGGACTCTGGAGAACAAAGTTCGCAAATGTCTGCAAACTGGGAGCCATTATTGTATCCCCAAATGATGTGGATACTCTACAAAAGGGCCTTACAGAAACAGATGCTTGGTGCCAGAGCCATGGGCTCAAGCTCAATGCCAAGAAATGTATAGTTATCCCCTTTGGGAAAAACATGTACCCATGAATTACCACATAGGTGGCAGTACACTAAACACCAAAAGTGTGATAACAGACTTAGGGACACAGGTGGACAGTGGTCTCACCTTCGATAACCACATCGCCACAACAGTCAGGAAATCCTTCTATGTGGCACACCTTATCACTAAGGGCTTTTCATCCAGAAAAAAGGAGGTAATTGTCCCAATGTACTCATCCCTCATTAGACATATTATACAATACAACACCCCATTTGGTATGTTCCTCTCAAGACATCTGCAACAACTGGAAAAGCCACAGAAATACCTCACTAAAGAATCACAGGCCTAAAGCAGATGCCCTATGCTGACCGCCTTAAAAAACTCCAGCTATACTCTGTCGCATATTGTCTACTCACATGCGATCTCTGCTTAACATAGAATGCCATGTCAAACCCAGAGCTGTTGGACATGTTACACTTAAAGAAATTCCAGTCCCTCCAAGCCACACGCTCCAGGGATCTAACCCTTGTCATCACAATAAACAAAACATGCTGGAGGTATAGGTTCCTGACCCAGAGACTCCCCAGACTCTGGAATTGACTGCCCATACATGTCAAGCAGAGTGTCTCTTTGGCCCTCTTCAAAAGGAACCTTGACGATTGGATGGGAGTAAGGAAATTCACCCCGGGATCACATCAGTTGCCCTGCTAGACAGGGGTCCAGTGAAGTAAATAGTGTGGGAAGAAATAGCCAAGGAATTGTTATGGCAAGGCTTGTATAGGCTCTAAGGCTGATAGCCTAGTACCATCCTATGAACCTATGAAATTTGTCATCTCTAGAAATTATTTTGGCTGCCCTAACTAACTGCCCCTTGACCACTGCTCTTTTGTGATGATATGTATGATTACTATGGAAATGTAGGAAGCAGTTAGAATATGTGGGTTTCCTATATATTTGCGATGCATGCCTGCTATGTTGTCTATCCTTATAGAGCCTTATATCAAAGAAATGAATAGTTTCAATATTGAACTGGAAAGTAAATTCCAGAAAGTTAGTGAAACTAGTCATGACTCTGACCAATTGGGTCGCTTCACTTTCTTCTCCTTTAAAGATAAAGAACCTATCATCTTGGTATCTTGTATACCAAGATACTTTTTCTTTAAAAATGTGATTCTGAAAAAGGAACATTCTTTCCCAAAATGCCATTACGGCATTGGCAAAACTGTCCCCACATGGGGAGCCTATAGCTACCCCTGATTTTTGTAAAAAATATTCGCCTTTAAATATAAAGAAATTGTTATTTAATACAATCTCCAACAATGCAATAATAAGGTCAATATCTGTTCCTTCTACTTGTTTAAGGAGGAGGAACTCACAAACCCATTCTAAGCCCAAATCCTGAGGTATCACTGTATAAAGATCTTTTATGTCTACGGTCAAAAAGTTATAAAAGGGATCATAATTTAAGCTATTAAGATTATCTAAGAAGGCCCAGGAATCACAGCGAATCTGTCCTGTCTGAAAAGGTAATTTTAATCTTGAATCTACCCATTTAGCACAAGTATATGTAATAGACTTACGTCCATCTATGATAGAACAAAAAGGTATAACTATAAGATTTTTGTGAAATTTTGCCATGCCAAAAATGACTGAGATAAGGGTTCTGGCATACTTAGATACTGATATGTATCCAAGGAAATGGCAGCATCCATGAATAAGTCACTTAAATATGATCTGACATGCTTATATGCCTGATTCAATTGATTTAATGACACCTTTTCATAATTCGCAATTGTCAACATTACATACATTCTTCTTTCATAATCAATTTGGTCCATAAAAATGATACCTCCACCCTTGTCCGGTTGCATAACACGGAATTTTTGTGTTTTTAAATATGCATCTCTTGCGATGCGTATTCTTCTTCCTCTGCTGATTAGTATGCCAGTTGCTGTAATGTCCCCGGTTGGTGTTCTTGTTGCCTCCCTGGTGAAAAAACTGGCCATTGTCGTTCTGTTGATTGTTTACATTATGCGCATTTACTGAATTACCATCCCCTCCATGTTGGTGTTGTTGGTTCTCCCTAATACGCTCACTCCGCCGAACAGCCGAATTAAGTTGTCCATTTACTTCAGACTCACTATCTGTGACGTCATCGGAGTGAGCCTCAGTCTGATTTACTGCTACCATGGTAACTGCCGCATTATAGGAGACCTTGTTAACCATTTCTGGAGGATCTGGATAAGCCTTATTATGTTCATAATCTAATTTGCCCCTTTGCAATTTAGGTGTTTTTGTTTCCATGATCTTCATAATTAAAGAATCAATGCTAGAAAAAATTCTTTTGAAGTCATATTCGTACCTACTGAATTCGGGATCGGCTTTGATCTCCCTATCCAGTGTCTCTAATTGGACTTGCAGTTCATTCATTTGCTTATTGTAATTAACTATTAGCAACTCCAGAAACTCAATACCCTGCTTATTAAACATATCTAGCAGGTGCAAATGGAAGCCCAAATTTTTGACAAGCCCCGAAGGGTACTTCCATTGCCTTTACCCCTATGGAACCAACTTGAATTTTATACATTCTCTAAAATAGAGAATTTCTGTCTGTAATTTTTTGTACCTTAATAACTTATTGTCAAAATCTTTCAAGTTGGATACAATGTTTTTTACTAATGGGTTCTGTTCACCATGATTAATACCCAAATTCACAGACCCAAAATAAGACGGCATTTTGATAAAATCTGTTAAAGATGGCATAGATGATCTGTTCACAAATGTAGACCCATCCTGGTTATTTTGATTTGGTTGACTTGGCAGATTAGAAAGTTCATTAATTGCTTCAGCCATACCTGGTATAGCATGTGAAGTGGAAGCTCGAACTACTTCCGAAAATGTAGCCACTGAGTTTTGACTATTGTACACACCAGATTTAAAGCTGTTCTCCTGTTCGGAAATTCTCCTCGACAGGTCTTCCACATGACTTGTAAGCTGTTGTATGAGGACAACATTACCTTAAGTTATGATATTTCTTATAATATTAAAGTGCTTTTGATGTGAAATAACTGGTTTATGCAACTAGTGGACAACTTTAGGAAATGTTTGTTGGCCTACACTCTGGGGACCCCTGTATTGTTTGAGTCATTGTCACAGGTCACACCTGGCCAAACATGGACTTCAACCTGCAGGGTGGGACAGGTGGTGGCCATACCTCTCACCTCTACAAATTTCTGCAGAATGTCCTGATGTTTGCCATATATTTTTGTTCCATTTGTCATAACATTGTGGTTTTCTGGAAAATTAGTGTGAAATCATTAAAGACTTATGTTAAACAATAATGACAAATATTTTCCTATCAGACTTCATACTCTTCAGAAAATGCATGCAAATGCACAACCTGTTATGCTAACTACTTTCTATGTTTGTCACAGCAATATTTAAAGATTGAGCCTAATATTTGGCCTTTGCCCCAATTTTCTGTATGGCTTTATCCAGATGTCTTTCTCTAAGGGGTTGAGAGGTATGGTGGTGGCCATAACACAGTCACACTGCTGCAAGGAAATATACATATGTAGACACACACACCTGCTCATGAACTGCCGTTGTTGAAAGTAGAACCCCTATCTGCCTAGTTTTACATACAATAGTGCTATATACATTGAGCATGCACCACGGAGCTTATATAGTTTTACATTGTCTGCCACTGCTATTCGGGTTGATGACATCTACAGATGCTGTAAGTATTGCCACTGATGTGTTAGCAGGCCCTTAAAATAGTGTAACTGTCTCATACACACACTGCTGCAGGGGGATATGCATTCCAACACACGTGCACAGAGAGTTGCCAGTTTTGATTAGAACACCTGTCTATCTAGTTATGTACACTATAGCCTGCCATACTTATTGCATGTGCCACAGTGCTATTGCATTTGAAAATGTCTAACCATTCATCTAAGGTGGATGACATCTTTAGGTGCTGAATAGGTTGGTGATGGTGAAGTTAACAGGGTGGAACAGGCACACAAAATGGTACAACCTTTGCACACACACACACACACACACACACACACACACACACACACACACACACACACACACACACACACACAAACACACACACACACACTTATACAATATCACAGTTGGCAGTATTGAGATTTGAAGCCCTACTTATCTAGCTGTATGTACTATAGTGCCTGCATACATGGTGGTCCTTTTTGCTATTCATTAACTCTGGCTCATTTACATACAACTAATTGCATATACCCTAGATACTGCACTACACCAGGGTCTATCTCCTTAACTACCACTATAACCTGCCATTGTATGACTCTGCATGCTGGACACAATAATGCAATAACTTTGCATAGCTTTATATTTCATATTTTATACTTTTTTTAAATTGCAAAATAGCATGTTTGCGCGTCACTGCATGCCGCTTAAACGTCATATGTATTAAAAAAAAGTTAATTTTTTCATCTATTGCATTACATTTTCAACTCAATGGCCATAGTTTTGGCCATTTGCATGCTTACTGTCCAATATGTAACCTTTTATTCGGGCTGTTACAGCCCCTGTTTAAAATTTATACTGCAGTACACAGTTTGTAACCGGGTGCATTTTATATTGTGACACGTGCTTTACAGTGCCTTTCTGCTTGCTGAATAGGTAAATCACCTCATTTGCATGGTTATCACTAGCAGATAAGGTGATTTGTATTCCGCGGACACCTCTATGTTCGTACAGTGTCCATACATTCGTGTAGGTTTTATTGAATTACCCGCTTAGATTTATTCCATTTGCAGGGATGTTCATAAAGCTGGATGTGGATTACTTGGAAATTCTCTACAAAAGAAGGAATTTTATTTTATTTTTATTTTCATTAACAGCTGATATTTGGGAAAGTCTGACTAGGTAAGAGCTCATCTTCAGAGGAGGACCAGGGAGAAAAGCGTCAAAATATTACAAAACATTTTAAGAACAATAATTTTATAATCTTCAAAATTAATACAAAAATCTACAGTTTAAATAACTATACCAAAGTATACATAATATGAAAACATTAGTTTAGAATAGATAGAAGTTATATGTTGATGATTTAATATCTAGAGAAATTTTAGTCAGTTTATAGCCAAATTAAAGGTTAAGCTAGTATAATACAAACAGGAATTTTAATATGAGTGAGAGGAAAGCAGGCTTTTGGTATATTTAGAGTGAAAGCCAGGATAGAGAGAAACTGATAGAAATAATGAAGTGAGTAAAGAAGGGAGAGTAAGGAGATGCACGGTATGAACAAGGACTTGTTCACATTTAGAGAAATAGTTTATCCTGGTGTTGAGCAAGAACTGAGCCAGCTTTTTGCTAGGAAGTCTTTCAGAATGGTTTTGAAGGATGGGACTGAGGGTGTTGACCTGATGGATACAGGTGAGTAGCTCCAGGCCTTAGCAACATAGTATGAGTATAAACAATACCTAGTAGATCTAATAGGTTTTTGGACTGACAGGAGTTTTGACCATTGGATCATAATGACCAGCTGGGAACATGCTTGCATGAAATGTTATTTAGTGTTGGACAAGGAGATAGATGCAAGGTAATCTTATAGGTTGTAAGAAGGTGTGTATATGTTAGTCGATGGGGTATTTCTAACCATTTTAAGTTTTTTGTGTTATATAGTGCTTGGCTCTGAAAGGGGTATTTGCTGCAAATTTAGGAAGTTTGTTACAGCATTGTTCCAGTTTTGATGTTTGTGATACATGGAGGTTAGTAAGGATGGGAGTGCCATAAAAAAGCATGGAGAAGAGATAAGTAGTGGCAAGTGTAGTTTTACTTGTATTGGTGAGACTAGTTTTTGATAAGTTTTGCATATGCAATTTTGTATATGAGGGCTGATTTTAAGATCAACTATCTACTAGCATCCCTAATCATTTGCTATGGGAAGTGACTTCAGTGGTTTTATCATCAAGAGAGAGGATTTTAAATTTTGCTTTTTCATGAGAGAGCAATTTGGGGAAAAAAGTAGTGTTTTATTTTTTTTAGGGGTGAGCATGAGTTGTGAGCTCAAATAAACAAACCGTATGTATGAACTCAGCAGAATCTTTAATTGTACAAGCAAGACAAACATTTATGCTTTTGCCCGTAAAATAGTGGGACTCCTTCAAAGATAACAGTTTCCATTAACAGAAGCAGTATGTTTTGGTTGTGAGCCACATTTCCATGTTTCAGTGGCTGTTAAAGCTTCCTGAGTAATATTTTGGAGGTGTGTCCTGTTGTCAGATGTGCAAGTGAGTGAGAAGTTATCTGCATACTAAACTAGGGAGGCTTGTTGTGTGGATAGGTGGAGGGTGTTGGTGAGAATGTTGAAGAGAATGGACCAAGGATAGAGCCTTGTGGTACACTGGTGGTAACTGGGAAGTATGGAGAGGGTGGAGTGCCATTTTACTGACTGATAGCTATTGGGTAGGTAGCTTTTGAACAATAGAATGGTGAGCTGAGACCTAATGATGAACCTTATGCTGAAGGTTTTTAAATAAACAAAGAATGAGTGGAACATCTACATGGTTGAAAAACCTTGCTAATCTGGAAATATAGCAGGAGGGGGAATGGTCCAGGCTATGAAATAAAACCCTGCTGTGCTAGAAGTACAGCAGGATGGGGAATGTTCCAGGCTATGAAATAAAACCCTGCTGTTCTGGAAGTACAGCAGGAGGGGGAATGGGCTATGCTATGAAATAAAACCCTGCAATGAAATATGGAGGATGTTCAAAAGCTGAAATGACAGTATTATAGCAAGATGAACTACACATGCTGTAAAAACTTGAATCATATGCCAGACATGGATTGGTCAGTAACCTTATATGTAGGAGAAGTGATGCAAAGACACTGGGAAGAGATGCAATGTCAAATGCTGAAACCACCATAGGGAAGAAAACAATGCCAGAAAAGACAGAGGTGTCACATTTCAATAAAAGAGATGAGCAGTAAATAAAGAAATCACAAAAACAATCACAAGGAGATGAGAAAAGGTAAAGTGAGGAGAACAAGATGATAACATTGTACTTTCATAACCAATTTACAAGATATGGTAGAGAAACACATGGCTTCTAGGTAAAGAGCGGTACGAGTGAGGGTGGAGCACCAACAGATGATGCAAAGGGAATACCCCTTAGCTGTTGAAATTCTCTGCAAGATAGGATTCCTTTTTGTAGAAGATGTGCATGCTGACATGTCTTCATCTTTGAGAAAATATTTCAGTGATGCTGGAAACAAAACACAATGCCACTAAGAAAGCTGGGCCAGCAATTTCTATTTCAGGTTAAGTAAATGAGGAAGGAACTCATTTTGTTACAATATTGCTTTTGTTCACATAAGAGTGAATCATGGTGGTTTGTACTGGCTGTAAATGAGTTTGGTTTGTCATCTTTGTTTACTGATCTGTTTACCTTATTTGTGTACAGTGAACAGAGCCTGCAGAAGTGACTAAGAGAAAGTTGAGATTGCTGAGCAATGCCCTACCAACAAGGTGGTCTAGGTGGTATAGCAGTTTGAAGGTAATTTAAGGGTTGTGGCAAAGAAGGAAAGGTTTGTATTTCTAAAACCAAAAGACAGTGACTTCAATTTATATATTGGTATAGTGAAATGTATTCTTAACATATCTCTCACCTAGGTCTGGTTTAGTAGAATGTTTTGATTCAGGCTCATATTTTTCCCTGTGCCTCATATTTTTTTTTTTTTTTATTTTCATTTTCTATTAGGTATGCTGATGCAAACACATGTTCTTCTGTTGATATTAGTGAATTACAGTAACATTTTAAAGATGTCCCTAATTTTGTGTCTTTGCTTCCCCATTGTATTTTGTTTTCTCCATGATTCTTGAGCAAAGCAGTTGATAGCTATGGTTCATAGTACAAATTTGGACCTCACAGAGGAACACAAGGAGGGCACTTTATAGTCACAATTAAAGGAGGTTAGTTGTAGAGACAAAACTGATGATGACAATCTCACACAAAATATGTAAATAGGCATACAAATAAACTAAATAAATTAATCTGAATTCTGATTACTTTACTCACTCAAAGGGAAAGGGCTCTTATGGCCTAAGGTGACTACTGTTGAAGCACTTATTTTGATTATATAAATAGCTTTAATGCAAAGCACTGAAACAGCTTTTCTAAGTAATGATAGTAACGCATTATCAAGATTCACAATATGGTAAAAGTAAATAAGTAAAAATCACTTGACATTGGTCCAAGTGATATTTAACCTAATTACAAGAATTGTGCTTAATGATTGTTCGGCATTTAACTCTGGAGGGCTTTAGAGTAGAATTAGAAGCATTGGAATAACAAATAACATGTCCAGTATGATGCAATTAGTCTGCTTGGATATAGGTTGCCTATGGCATAATGTTTAATAAGGCAGCACTTTGTAACTTTGTAACTGCAAGGTACAATGGAACCTTCTGCACAGCAAGAAGAATAAGGGCTTTATGAATGTAAAGCCCTGACTGTGAATTAAAGGCTGTGTGGTGCCAGGCTAATGTTGTTTTATTACTCATATAATCCAAGCAATGTAATGAGGTCAGCATATTTCAGAAGAGACCTGCATATGATAGAACTGAAATCTGAAGTCCAAAACAAATGTTCATTTGGCAAGCATTGCATCATTAGTTAGGTCTGCACTGTCTATATAAAGCAGTTATTCCAAAAAGGCAAGTTTGGATACTGTTTAAAGCAGAATAAAAAACTAAGAGGGTATGCAAACTAACACCTACGTTGCTGCTACTCTGTTTCCTGCCTTTGAAATGAATTGCCAGCCAGAACTGCATCTGAAAATGTTGAATTTAATAAGATAAACTTTTTCAGTTAACAGCTAGAGTGCAACTTCAGTCTAATAAGTCTAACATTACAGAATTACTCAGTCACAGTAGCCAAAACATATTTGCCCTGCCTTCTCTGTTGTGATCATCCCCACACAGGCTTCAGCCCATATTTCTGCTCTTATTATTTACATTATATTTGATATTGAACTGTTCTGTTACAACAGACTCTATAGCAAAACTTAACAAAAAAAAAAAAATATACACACACACACACACACACACACACACACACACACAAAACTTTGATAACAGGGTTTATCCCTAAACTTCAAATGATGGATTGTGCTTAAGTTTTGTAATTAAAGGAAAGATGGATGTGAATCCCAAAAAGCTGCACTTGCAAGACTTAACAGTTTGAAATGCACATATTCACCTTTAAACAATGAAGTAGGTTCCACACTTCTTTTGTTGTATCTTGAGAATTTGTGGTACAGCAGATAGACTTGTTACTTCACAGCAAGAGGTTCATCTGTCCAATTGTTGGGTGGGGTACCTTCTGTGTAGAGTCTGCAAGTCCTCTCTGTGTTTGCATGGGTTTCTTCTGGGTACTCCAGTTTCCTCCTACATTCCAAAGACATGCAATAGGTGACTTGGATACTCCAAATTGGCCATAGATGTGAGTGTGCATGTGAGTGTATGGTGTGGAAGTACTATGCAGCGAGACTAGCCACCAGGTAGTGTAAATCTTGTCTCTAGATGATTGTCACTATTGGAGTGACAGCCCAACCCCATGTGCAAAAAATGGGAAAATGGGGTTGTGGGTGGATGGACAGATGGATTTTGTGTGTGTGTGTGTGTGTGTGTGTGTGTGTGTGTGTGTGTGTGTGTGTTTCCATATCTCTGTCTTTGGGGGGTGGGGTGGATTTATTTACTTTTTAAAGTTAGGGAATATGGATTCTCTTCTTGCTAAAACAATCTTATGGACCAAGAGCCTGTCTTCCCAGCATACTGTAACTAACAATACTGAATAGAACCAAAAAGAAACAGAAGAGAGAGAGAGAGAGAGAGAGAGAGAGAGAGAGAGAGAGAAGCCATAATGCCAGAAACATTATGAAAGAATGCTTCCTTCTAAATGTTTTATTTTGTAAACATAATCCTACATGAACTTAAATAAATTCTAACAATTCTACAGCAAAGGTTTTAATTTGTACAGTTAATGGAAAACTTGAAATTTGCTTTTAATGACAGTGTGGATTTATTGACATAAACTTATCTTTAGCAGCAAATTAGAATGTTGGTGACATTATGAGATGGCAATATAGCAGAATAAAATGTTAGTAACCTTTCAGAAACTACAGATTTTTTAACATTGCAAAATTACAAAAAGGTCAGGAAATCTCTAGAATACATCCTCTTGTTTTTCAGCCTATGACATCCCCATACTTAGACTGCTAAACTTAGATAGTGTTAAATTTGACTTATGAGGCCATTAGCACTATTCGTTTGGTGAGGGTGACTAAAGCTGTGGAACTGCATTTACTATCTTTTTTATCTAGACAACACTACAGGATGTTTCTATTTTACTACTAGTTTTGCTGGCAACAAGTTGTGATAACAATCATATGCCTCTAAAATGCCCAGAAATTTTTTTTCAAAATGTCCAGACTTTTTGCCTCATAGTTATGGTCTGTTTCAAATAAAATAAAGTATACTTTATTCCCTTCCAAATCATTGAGAATTGCAGTCACTAAATGATAGCATTGGAATTCCAGATGTCACATCCATCAGAAAATGCATACTAATGCAAAACCTGTTACTCTAGCAACTTTCTTAAGTTATAAGAACAAGTTTTCAAAATCTGTCTCTAGTTTTGGGCTTTGGCCCCCATATTATTTTTGGATTTCTCACTGATTCTTAAACTAAGTGGTTGAGAGGTTTGAACAACCATGTTCCCATCATTCTTATTTCTAACACTCTTTAACGTCACATACATTTACCCTCTTACTACTCATTCTTCAATCAATCAGATTCAAAACTATATTATACTTTGGAGATAAGGGCATCGTAGTGGCATAATGGAAAGCATTGCCCCCTCACAGGAAGAGGTTCCCCAGTTTCATTCTCAGCTGGGGTGCCTTCTGTGTGGAGCCTGCATGTCCTCCCTGTGTTTGTGTGGGTTTCCTCCTGTTTCCTCCCACATTCCAAAGACATGCAGTAAGTGGATTAGACACTCTAGATTGGCCATAGGTGTGAATGTGTTTCACAGAAGGGATAGCGCTGCAGGGCTAGCCACCTGGCAGTGTAAACCCTGGGTCTAGATGATTGCCACTGTTGGAGTAAAACCCCAACCCCTTGTGAAAAAAAATTGGAAAAAGTGGTTGTGGATGGATGGATAAACATGGACCAAGACAGGTCTGTTTTTATCTCTGGTTATAAGATAGGGAATTTACAGTTAAGAATGATATATCAGCCATGTGCAGGTGAATGTCATTCCATTAGCAGAGTTAGATGCAAAGAAATAAGGTATAACAATTTCTCAGGGAAGATGGGATGTCAAAGCTGTGCATCATCTTTTTGCCTTACAGAGAAGCATCACTGCATAGCAATTTCCAGAGAAAAATGCAGAAACTCTTTGTAAGAGATCAAGTTGTGCAAACATTTGTGAGTAAGTTGCTGCTGTCTTCTTAGTGATACAGTCCAGGTAAAGTACTGAGTCAGAAGGGAGGTAAAGGAGATGGGGTAAGGGAATAGTTTGAGAGAATCCCATGTCAGAAGATCAGTATCTTGGTTTGAAGTACATAAGTTAAAGTCGCTTAGCTACACATTATTAGCTGCATAAATGTGTGTGTGTGTGTGTGTGTGTGTGTGTGTGTGTGTGTGTGTGTGTGTGTGTGTGTGTGTGTGTGTGTGTGTGTGTGTGTGTGTGTGTGTGTGTGTGTGTGTGTGTGTGTATGTGTGTGTGTGTGTGTTGGGATGTGGGGGCTGTTTTGTATGATAAATCAATAACACACATTGGATTATGAATGTTACTGATTTAAGCTAAGATCCAAAATTTTCAACTGCAAAGAAAAAAAGAAATAAAAAAAAAGTTCCAGTTAAAAAAAAAATGACCACAAAATAGTGGGTATTATCAACAATCAAGATTATTACATGGACAATGATGGATGAGGTAATGCTTCCACCCATAACTGTTTAACACTGCATTTGAATATACCTGGACTAAAACATTTCAGAAGCTAGTGTCATTGCTTACCTGAATTGCATTTGCTACCAGGGAAAACCAAGAAGTATGTTAAAAAAATTCTTTCAAAAATTGTTGGAACATTGGGTGTATTATTTAGCATGATTAACAAAGTTTGCTCTCTTGAATTACTGAGGGTCTTTACATCTTCAGGGTGGGTGTTTCAGGTTTATGTTAGTTTGTCAGCTCTGAAAGATTAGGTTTAACAGCATTTAAAATCAGACCTTTAATAAGTAACTTAGAAGTTACAGGCAGGGTAGCTCAGCCTATGAAGTAAATTATAAAATTATGGTATAATTCTCTGCTGGATAGGCAGAATAAGGGACCCTGCTGTGTGCACAAGGAAATGAAGAAGTTAAGGAGAAGTTATACTGTTGGTACTCCTTTTTGTAGCAGTTAGTGGTTCATCACAGTGGGAACCAAACTGACTAAAATTTTGGAATTTTGGAATTCCAGTTGCATATGGGTTTAACCAGGAGAGTAAAACATGAACTGTCCCCAGAAACAGAAATATCAGGAGTTATCTGAAGCGCATTACCTTCTCTGATGCCATGCGATTTTGGGATCTGGTAGTGTTGTGGAGAAAGGCTGATATAATGTACATCAGTTCTTCAAGACTAATAATGAAGAAATACTGGCCATCATGATTCTGAAGGCTAAAATGGATGTGGGCAACACATGTTGTTCAGGCACTGATTTTCATTTATTTATTTATTTGCATGATTGCCAGGTAAATGGTATTGCTGTAAACTCAATTTAGCCACAATTTGGGTCAAAGGCACATATCAATACAACAGAGTACATAACAGGAAAGTAATATACAGGAGTCAATGCAAAGCCCTGAGTGCACATTTACACATGATACTGCAACAGAATTTTGCTGTATTTTTTTAATTATATGTGAAATCAATACACAAATACTTGACTAGAGGACTACACAATAGTGGCTGAAGTAATTATAGGTATAATTCACAAAGATGTTTTCAAGGCACTGTAAAAAATCTATTCATTAATGTATAATGTATTCTTGGTATGTTAAGGAAGCTATTATAGATTATGTCAAGTCTCCTTTGCCGTGGAGTTTGCAAATTGGTGTAGAATGTATAGGTAGAGGAAGAAGAAATGGCTTTTGTCAATTATTAGTAGAGTAGCACAGTGCTGTAGACCTTCCCTTCTCTGGCTGGAATGTGTCCTTGGTGATATAAGGCTTGCCTCACAGCCTCCGTATGTGCTTATTTGTTCAGGCTACGGCAGGCAAATCTGCTCGGTTTACTATGAATTCTAAGTGATATGGACACTGAACTGAACAGTGTTGTAGTTACTGTAGAGGAGCTGATAAAGGATGGATGCAGGTTGATATCTCTCTGGATGAAACGTTGGCAGTCAAGATAAGAAGAGTTGAAATTTATGGATCACTAGGCTATACAGCCATTGTATGGAAAGCCACTTGGTTCAGGAAAAAAGGTCTCTGTGATGTGATAACTACACTGCAATTCACAAATGATCATGGAGTGTGAATAAAGTGGAATGTAATGTTTCAAATTTTTTATAAGCATTTTTACAGCACTGTAATGGCATATAGGAATCATTGAGAAGTCAAAACCTTAATACAGATATGGCTATGACTGCTTTACAGATAACATCTTCTTAGAGCCAATACCTACTGCAAAGGTGAGTTTCATGAGCTAATCCCAAACATCAGTAAAAAATTTTTGACCACATGTAGAATCAAAATTGCATAGGCAAATCAAATGGTAGGCGAGCTGCCACTACAAGGATTGCAAAGAAATACATCAGTACATGACAGAAATGTATCCAGTATGTCACACCAACTTGTTGATGAGTTGTCACATTTTATTGTCATAGTTTATGCAACCTCATATCAGATGTGAAACTAGAAGCAATAGATATTATTCTCATAGTTAGGATGTTTCATGAAAGGAAAATAAGCATCTGAGTTGCCATTGTTTTTTTATGGTTTCCTGTGGATTATATTTACTAATATACCAATGGAGCTGTTCAAGTTCATTAGAATCAGTTTGTTATTTCTATCATGAATGTTCCTCTTCTATATACAGACATTATGTTCAGACATAATAAACTGCCTTAGAAATAAGGATAATTTAATATACTTTTGGGATTATCAGAATGGAAATTCAGCAATGAACTAGCCATCATTAACATGAATCACTTTTATCTCTGTAGAAAATGCATAGGTTAACATTTGTAAAATGTATTTTGACAGGATATAATTATTGTCTTATCTGGAAGTTAACCAAGCTCACAAAGGTTTTTGTATGGTCATTTTTATTTAATGCACTTTGATAACTAGGTTTTTCAACTGTTTTAATGCCCATTTTCAGTGGAAGCCCTGGAGAGCTGCCATTTTCAGAGACAGGGGTCTGAATGGTGAAAGGGGTCTGAATGCAGAGATGATAAATTAGCAAACAAAAGAAAGTAGAACTGCTTCAATTGAATTCATCCTCAAGTATTGGTGGGTACCTTCATAAGGTGGACCCTGTTTTAAAAAAAATTCACCAAGACAACACTGATATATAGACTGCATTTTATATAGCATACATCAGGGATAGAAGTAGGTCAGAATTAAAGAAGATAGCTGGTTGCACAAGACTCAGAATATAAAAGGGTCCAATCCTTGGAGGTGCACTTGTGCCATGACTGGAAGAAATGACAGTGTAGAATCCTTAAGACACAGAAACATTCCTACAATGGGGCTAGGCCAGGCCAATGGGGAGGATGCCCCCCCCCCCGCCCCATTGTAGAGGGAAGTAGCAGTCCACAAAAATCACAAAAACTGATAGGACAAAGAAGAGTCATAAAGATGACAGAGTGGACCATTGAGGATAAGAAAGAAGTTATGTATTGTTATCATTATTCAAGAAGGCCAGCATTTTTTTTAATTTTTTTTAATTTTTATTTATTTAACATTTGTTGACCGGGAAAGTCCGACTATGTTCCACAGATCCTGTTTTCAGCGAAGGCCCGGGGAGAAATGCTCCAGAAGCATGTCTTTAGACATTTCCAAACAGAATATATACAACAAGATTAAGAGAGAAATTAGAGGCAAAAAGATTATTCCACAAGAAAAACTGTCAGAACCTTCAAAAAATTTGTTCATAGATTAATACTAGGCTAAATGCCCGTGGACGCCATTTTAAGTCTAACCAATTACCCCACATAAGAATCAAGCCCTGTACCTTGTGTCTGTAAGATAAAGACCTTAACTAATATAACAACCTCCCAACCCCAATGTTCATGTTGTGTTCATTAATAAAACAGATTTATGAAAAACATTATATAGACCAAGAATCTTTGGACCGTTTGGAAAAAGAAGTGACCGAGGAAGTATGAAAATACAAAGAACAAAAATCTGGAGACATTTTAAGGATATAAAAAGAAATATGGACACAAGAAAGAAAGGAAGATCTCATATCTTGCAATATTTTTGCAAAGGAGAAAGACAAATTAATCAACACACAAAAAAGTTAATCTCATAGATATTTGAAGAGAAATACAGACAAAGGCATCCAGATATAGAAAATGTCATAATAAAAAATAAGATCACAAAGAAGAAATGTATAACAGAAGATTAGCAAAGTAGAAGTTAAAAAAAATAGAAGTTGAAGTTATGGAATACTTGCAAAGTGAAGGCTTTATTATAGAAAGTCTAACACAGGTTATATCACACCATGATGGACAACAAGTCTTCAAAGTAAGGAAAAAAAGGAGGATCAGGAGACATCCGAAGAAGAAATATGGACATGGGAAAGAAAAAGAGACTTAATATGGTGTCATATTTATGCAAAGGAGAAAGCAAAACTAACCAATACAGAAAGAGCAACACCAAAGATTATTTGAAGAGAAATATAGACAAAGGCATCTGGATATGGAAAATTTTACAATACAAAAAATAAGAGAACAAAGAGGAAAAGTAGAAAGGAGGATTAGTAATGGAGAAGTGAAAGCAATAGAAACTGAAGTTATGGATTACCTGCAAAGTGAAGGATTTAGTGTAGAAAATATAACTCAGTAAACATCACAGCAGGACAGAGCAATGGATGCCAAAATTAAAGCGAAACTACTGGAGTGGGAAACATCTGATCAGTTGCCAGATGAAGATACTTTAGAGCCTTCCATAGGAAACCAGTACAAACATTTAGATAGAATTGCGCAGCAAGGAGAGGAACAGGAAACTGTGGCAACTCTGATACAGCCAACATTGTGGAGCAATAGGCCAGTGAGTTCCCATATGAAAGAGCAATGGATGACACAGGATGAAACCAAAGAGAATGTGGCACATGTAGATCCTTTGGAACTATCTGTAGAATGCCCACAGGAAATGGAAAACAAAGAATATGCCCTCACTTTAGAAGAAAATGATCTCAGAGAAGAGTTGCTTGATATAATAGAGATGGACAGGCATATTAAGATCAATGAAAGAAATATACTACAAAAAGTCAATTTTGTTTGTGTCTTTCGGCTTTTCCTGGATAGGGGTCGCCACAGCGGAACTCCAGTCCACGAATGACTGATAGTTGATTTTTACGAGCCGAGTTACCAACCCTGATGCACAACCTTCAACGAAGGTACACCCATTCATGCATGTCTCCACGCAGAAGATGCTCTAGCTGAGAATCGAAGCGGACAGCGTCTTACTGTGAGGCAACAATGCTACCGCAGCACCACCACTGCGGGTCATACTACAGAAAGTCAATAAAATCCAAAAAGTTAGAAGTTTGATAAAACAAATGAGCACAGTAATTAGGAGTGTCCCTATAGATTCATGTGATATAACAGAAGTAAATAGGATACATTAATGTGAAACTAAAATAATAACAGATAAAAGTCTTACCACAAAAACACAGGGTAGTAAGGAAAAGGAAAAAACTGAATGCCATAATGGGAGATTTGAATAGAGAAAACTATAAAGCAATTAAAAACTGAAGTGTCATTGTTAAAGACTATAGAAGAGGTAATAGATCAACAAAAATGTTCAGAAAGATAGATGTGATAAAAGCAATGCACATTATCAGAATAGATTAGGACCTATCATGCACTATTGCAAGTAATAAACTAAAAAATATCAGCGCAGGCAGAAAAAAATAGAAGATACACAGAAAAATTTTAAGGAAAAGTACAAAATAAGCACTTTATTGATGACCCAAACAGTTTTATAGAGAATTGGGAAACAAGGCAAAAGGAATTGAAACACCAGCAAAAAAGAAGAAATGGATATGTTTTGGAGAAATATCTATGAAGACCCTGTGGAACATAAAAATGCTAAATGGATAGAAGAAGTAAAAGAATGACTAAAAAGTTTAAATGCACAGGATATGCAATAGGATGAAGTAACGGTCAGAGGGATTGAAACAAAGTTAAGAAAAGCTCCTAATTGGAAAACTTCAGACCCAAATGCAGGACCTAACTTCTGGTTAAAAGTATTAACATCTTTACATGAAGATTTAGCCATGAGTAAGAACTATTTATACATGCACCCTGAACAGACACCAGCCTGGGTAACAAAAGGAAAAACAATACACCTACTTAAGAGTGAAGCTGCAAGCTACCCAAAAAACTATAGACCAATAACTTGCCTTCTGAAGACATAAAAACTATACACTGGAACTGATGCCAACAGAGTTTATAGCCATTTAGAAGAAAACTCAATCATGGCAATAGAACAAAAGGCTAATAAAAGAAAGTCATCTGGAACAAAGGATAATTTAAGTAAGCAATAATGCACGACAGGGTGTGTGTTAATGTGTAATTAATGCCCACCCAGGGGTGCTGTGAGGCCCGATGCCACAGGCAGAAGGCCTCTGCACCCCTGGAAGGGCCTTAATTGCACATTAACACACACGCTGGAGGGCATTATTGCACTTAGACAATAGGCTCACTGTAAAATTGTTGTATTTTACTTGTTTATTTATTTTTTTAAGGACTATATTATTTTTTATGTATATTTTTAATGTAAAATAGTTCCTCCGCCTACTGTTTCAAACTTGCTGTAGTATATGTCAGTGGTGTTGGAGAAAGCATTTTACATTAAATCTATATATAAAACAAATAATATAGTTTTTAAAAAAATAAACCAGTGAAATACAACATACAGCCCATTCTCTCTCCCATACACACATGCCCAATCTTTTCTACTTTCACACACATATCATATACAGACAGTCCCCTCTGCTTACATGCATTCACTCACACATCACTCTTACTTTCTCTCTCACTCTCTACATCCGTCTCTCTCTCTTTCTCTCTCTCACAGACAGACACACATGCACACAGTCACTCTGCTTTCATGCACCCATTCACACACTTGCAGACAGAAAAATCACACAGAAACTCGATCGCTCTCTTTCTTTTACTCACATACATGCATACACTCTCAGACACGCCTTATTTTATTTTTATTTTACACTCGCTAAACAGCAAAAGCACTGCTTAGCGAATGTAAAATAACGGCTGACTCTCACTGACATGCAGGCATACACACATACACACACACACACACACACACACACACACACACACACACACACACACACACACACACACACACGCAGACACATACTTACCTTTTTCTTTTTTTTTAATGTTTTACACTCGCTAAACAGCAAAATCACTGCTTAGCGAGTGCAAAATAATGGCAGCCGTTCCATTTCTTCAATCCGAGCTCCACGGCAGCTTGATAAGCTGTCGTGAAGTGGCAAACTCATGTTTCACTGGGCAATACTTGTACATTAACACCCTGCTGGAGAATGCTCATTCTCCAGTCAGGTGTTGATGTACATTTTGCCCATTGTCTAATGTTAAATAAAGTCATAATAGAGAATTGTAATAAGGGGAAGAATCTAAGTATGGTGTGGATAGACTACAAAAAAGCATTTGACAGTATCCCACAGTTATGAATAAAAGAGTGATTAGAAATGTATAAGATACACCCTACAGTGATAGATTACATTACAGCAACCATGAAACAGTAAACCAAAAACAAAAAGACCAAAAACAAAAAGACCAACTGTTGAAATACAAAAAAACGCCAACTCCTATCCCACGAAACCAGACTCAATGCAAGTCTTGCAAATGTTCTCTTTCAATAATCCCAGAGAAATATTCCAGTAAAAGATGAAAAAGAACGCTTTTATTAATTCAATAAAAAGAGCGTTTTCGCCGTGGTACTCCCACAGCTTCTTCAGCAAAAGTAAACAACATTTTAAAAAACCCACCAATTCTTTATATGTGTCATTCATGACGTAATAGATGTTAAATACACTTTTAAAGAAACATTAATAAAAACCTTTCTATACACTTCTCTATTACTACATAAAAATGAAAATTCTAAGACGCTTTTTATAAATTACAAACAGTTTAAAATTCGTTAATTTTCATCTTGACTGCTAACGTTAAATAACCCTAAATTTGTAAACTCTAAGTTAATGAACGATACTTATATGTTCAAGAAACTTGTCACATTTGAATATTGCCTTTACATATTTGAATCCTGTTACTATTAAATGTAAACTGATTATGATTAATTGTTTAAAATCTTTCAAGTTTATTAAAAATCAATTAAAATTCAATTAAATGGTGTTTACATATTAGTATTTATTAGATTACTTAAGAAAATTTTATTATTATATTATAAACCAAAACAAAAAATATTAATTAAAAAATTTTTTTAAAAATTTTAAATGTATTATATTATCGTTTGTGCCTTAAATAATTCCTCATTTTCAAGACACACGATATATTACAGCTCTCATTTAATCCTGGAAAGCAAAAAGAGTTTAAGCGTAACTGCCACTCTAACTCTCGGACTTCTAACTGTATATTAATTGGACCTCCCCTCAATGTTTGTTCTACAGAATCAATGGCTAAAAAGTTGAAGCTATGCCCTTCATATTTCTCAATATGTTTAGCTAGGGCATTTTCATTTTTTCTTTTTCTAATTGCATACAAATGTTCATATATTCTGTCGCATAATCTGCGATCAGTTTTACCTATATAATATGCGTTGCAGCAATTACATGAAGCTAGGTATACAATAGATTTAGAAATGCAATTTAAATTGCAATTAATATGATAACTATTGTCTCCTATTTTAAAAGTACTACTATTCTTGACATAGTGACAATATTTACAAAAACCACATTGTTTACACCCTTTAAATTTTGTATTATTATATTTATTTTCACTTTCAAGAATTGATTTTAAATTGTCACCTCTTTTGTAAACAAAATTTGGTCTATCTCCTAATTTATCTAATAATTCCTCATTATTCAGAATGTAATGCCAATTTTTCAATATTACTGATTGTATTTCAAAGGAGTCACTGTTAAATGTAGAAATAAAACTAATTCTACTAGTTGAAGTTCCTTTGTACACCTTAATGTTTTCTACATTTTCTGTGAGAGTTGTTGTCTCATCTAGCACCATAATATTTGAAATGGTGCTGATCTCTATAGGTCTCTTTTTAAGTAAGGGTACATAGAAACCTTTCAATCGTTTTTTATCTACTTCTTTCAGAAGTTCCAAAAATAAATCTGGTGGGTAGTCACGACTTGTAAACATTCCTTCAAGTTTCTTACATTCTTCATAAAATAATACGTCTCTGTTACACATCCTGGCAGCCCTTATTAATTGTCCTTTTATGATTGCTTTTTTCTGCTTAAAAGGATGTGAACTTTTAAAGTGCAATAGTGAGTTACAATATGTTTTCTTCCTATATATTGTAGACATATATTCAAAATTTAATACATCTTTAGAAAGTCTGACGTCTAAATAGTCTATTTCTTTACTTGAAAAAGTGAATGTAAATTTTAAAAAAGGTGTTGTACTATTTAAGTAATCTACTATTGTTGTAGCTTCTTCTAGTTCACCTTCTAAGAGAATAAATACATCGTCTAAATACCTAGTATATAGCTTGATTTTGTCCATCAACTTATTATTAAATAAGAAGTTTTTTTCCCAAAAGGCCATAAATAAGTTTGCTACGGATGCTCCACACGGTGACCCCATTGCTACACCCTGTGTTTGCAAGTAAACTTTTTCATTAAACATGAAATAGTTAGATGACAAAATAATATCTAACAATTCCGAAACAATTTCCATTTCATTTTTTGTAGCACCCATTTCTTTTAGCTTAAGGGAAACCCATTCAAGTGCTTCTAAATGTGGTATTGATGTATAGAGGTCAACTACGTCAACCGTCAAAAAATTTAGGCAATTGTCAAATTCAATATTATTCATACTGTTAAGAAAGGACCACGAATCCTTACAAATGTAAGGAACTAATTTCAAGTATTTCACCAAGATTGTTTCTACCAGTTGGGCACATGGATAAGTAATGGACAAACGTCCATCAATTATTATACGTAATGGAGGATCATTAAGATCTTTATGAATCTTCGGGATTCCAAAAGCCACAGGATTCTTGGGCATACTAATATCAATATAATTGTACGTCTCTAAATCAATTCTACCTTCTATGAACAAATCCCTAAAATAACTTCTAATCCTTGTCTTTGAGATGTTCATTTCATTAATTGAAGATGTTTGGTAAGCTGCCCCAGATAGTATTCTTTCCATTTTCTCTATATATTGGTGGTTGTCAAAAATAACCAAACCCCCTCCCTTATCTGGCTTAACAACTCTTGTGGCTGAAGCACGAAGTTGATTAAGACATTCCATTTGTTCCTTTGACGTATTGTAATTTAAATGTTTTTTCATTCCTCCTTTACTTTGTTTTAAACTTCTAATATCAACCTCACAGGTTTTTTCAAAGATAGCCAATGTATTATGTAGGGGGGGGTTAAATGTACTGGCTAGTTTTAGCTTACCATCATCCATTATATTCGTATTGTGAAAGAAAATGTTCAAATTAAGTTTCCTAACGAAACATTTAAGATCTATAATAGTTTTAGGGATGTTACATCTCTTTGTTGGAACAAAAGTATTCCCATGAGCCAGTAGTTCTATCAAACAAGGATCTAAATCTAAACTTGCAAAATTGTAAATTTTAAAGTCCCCTTTCATGTTAAACAAAATTCTGGGTCCATTACTCAAAGTCTCCTCTGTTGTTAAATTTCCAGACTCTGCAAGTATTGTTATAGGCTCCTGGATTATTATTTTTTGATTCAGTTCAATAGGTCTTGTAGGTGGATTTAATTCCTGGTCCTGTTCCATTTCTTCTGTTGGAACTTGGCATTCCGTGGGCCTAAAAAACGGCCATTATTATAGTTGTTTTGATAATAGAATTGTCCATTGTTCGTATATTGTGGGGGCCCATTCCTAGTAACATTCTCTTGTATTCTGTTACTTCTTCTTAAATTAGGTCTTTCAACTTCTTCAAAATTGTTGTCAAAGTTATCATTAAAGTCACCTTCATTCGAAGGAGCGTTCAAGTTTAAACTCACATTTTCTGCATGATTGACATTCTGATTTTTAGGGTCATTTAACTTTAAATAAGCTGTATTATTCTGGTACGCTGTCCTATCCCTCATTAACTTCTTGTTTTTCATTGTTTTTGATTTTTCAATGAAAGAATCTATGCTCGTAAAAATACGGGCATAGTCAAATCTATAACGCTCAAAGTCCAAGTCTTTCTTAATGGAGTTATCCAATCTAGTAACTTCATTAGTTATTTTATTTATTTGAATACTGTAATGTTTAACCAAAACATCCAATAGTTGCAAGCCTTGAGCATCAAATAACGTAGACAATTCTTTATTAAAGTCAGCGTCAAAGAATAGCCCAGTTGGGCAAAAAGTAGATCTCAGCCCTTTAGGTACTAATTTTCTGTTTGGCATTGTTTAAAATATTTCACTTCTAATTGAAGTCTCTTTAGTTTTAAAAGATACGAGTCAAAGTTCTTTAAGTTTTCAATAATAGAAGAATTACTTACTGTAGCACTATTCGCTTCATTCTGTGTTTGTCTTTGTCCAAGGGTAAAATTCATGTTATCCATATTATTAATCCAATCGTTTACAACGGGTACTCCCGTCACATTTGAAGCCTGCTGGTTGTTGCCCAAAATCGGAAAATGAAGGTCATACATTTCCCCGGTCAAGGGAATAACATTTTCTTGTGCATTAAACTGTCGTGGTATATTTTGCCGTTGACCTAAAGGTAGCGAGCCTGTTATGGTACTCTGTGTAGCTTGTGCTAACTCAAGTTCATTAAGTGTTGTTTGGGTAGTTGTTATCCTTGCTGGAATATTAGTTTGCGAAGATCCATTCGGAACAATGTCACGCTTTTCCAGCTTATCGATTTTAATAGTAATTACATCCATCCGTTGAGACAAGTCTTTCAGTAATGCAGCCAAACTAAAATTGTCTATCTCGGCTGACTGATTTTCAAGTCTGGGGCTCGCAGGACTGGGAAGTTGGTCAGACGACATCCTGAGAACTTAAAGCAGCAAACCAAAAACAAAAAGACCAACTGTTGAAATACAAAAAAACTCCAACTCCTATCCCACGAAACCAGACTCAATGCAAGTCTTGCAAATGTTCTCTTTCAATAATCCCAGAGAAATATTCCAGTAAAAGATGAAAAAGAACGCTTTTATTAATTCAATAAAAAGAGCGTTTTCGCCGTGGTACTCCCACAGCTTCTTCAGCAAAAGTAAACAACATTTTAAAAAACCCGCCAATTCTTTATATGTGTCATTCATGACGTAATAGATGTTAAATACACTTTTAAAGAAACATTAATAAAAACCTTTCTATACACTTCTCTATTACTACATAAAAATGAAAATTCTAAGACGCTTTTTATAAATTACAAACAGTTTAAAATTCGTTAATTTTCATCTTGACTGCTAACGTTAAATAACCCTAAATTTGTAAACTCTAAGTTTTTTTGTATTTCAACAGTTGGTCTTTTTGTTTTTGGTTTGCTGCTTTAAGTTCTCAGGATGTCGTCTGACCAACTTCCCAGTCCTGCGAGCCCCAGACTTGAAAATCAGTCAGCCGAGATAGACAATTTTAGTTTGGCTGCATTACTGAAAGACTTGTCTCAATGGATGGATGTAATTACTATTAAAATCGATAAGCTGGAAAAGCGTGACATTGTTCCGAATGGATCTTCGCAAACTAATATTCCAGCAAGGATAACAACTACCCAAACAACACTTAATGAACTTGAGTTAGCACAAGCTACACAGAGTACCATAACAGGCTCGCTACCTTTAGGTCAATGGCAAAATATACCACGACAGTTTAATGCACAAGAAAATGTTATTCCCTTGACCGGGGAAATGTATGACCTTCATTTTCCGATTTTGGGCAACAACCAGCAGGCTTCAAATGTGACGGGAGTACCCGTTGTAAACGATTGGATTAATAATATGGATAACATGAATTTTACCCTTGGACAAAGACAAACACAGAATGAAGCGAATAGTGCTACAGTAAGTAATTCTTCTATTATTGAAAACTTATAGAACTTTGACTCGTATCTTTTAAAACTAAAGAGACTTCAATTAGAAGTGAAATATTTTAAACAATGCCAAACAGAAAAATTAGTACCTAAAGGGCTGAGATCTACTTTTTGCCCAACTGGGCTATTCTTTGACGCTGACTTTAATAAAGAATTGTCTACGTTATTTGATGCTCAAGGCTTGCAACTATTGGATGTTTTGGTTAAACATTACAGTATTCAAATAAATAAAATAACTAATGAAGTTACTAGATTGGATAACTCCATTAAGAAAGACTTGGACTTTGAGCGTTATAGATTTGACTATGCCCGTATTTTTACGAGCATAGATTCATTCATTGAAAAATCAAAAACAACGAAAAACAAGAAGTTAATGAGGGATAGGACAGCGTACCAGAATAATACAGCTTATTTAACGTTAAATGACCCTAAAAATCAGAATGTCAATCATGCAGAAAATGTGAGTTTAAACTTGAACGCTCCTTCGAATGAAGGTGACTTTAATGATAACTTTGACAACAATTTTGAAGAAGTTGAAAGACCTAATTTAAGAAGAAGTAACAGAATACAAGAGAATGTTACTAGGAATGGGCCCCCACAATATACGAACAATGGACAATTCTATTATCAAAACAACTATAATAATGGCCGTTTTTTAGGCCCACGGAATGCCAAGTTCCAACAGAAGAAATGGAACAGGACCAGGAATTAAACCCACCTACAAGACCTATTGAACTGAATCAAAAAATAATAATCCAGGAGCCTATAACAATACTTGCAGATTCTGGAAATTTAACAACAGAGGAGACTTTGAGTAATGGACCCAGAAGTTTGTTTAACATGAAAGGGGACTTTAAAATTTACAATTTTGCAAGTTTAGATTTAGATCCTTGTTTGACAGAACTACTGGCTCATGGGAATACTTTTGTTCCAACAAAGAGATGTAACATCCCTAAAACTATTATAGATCTTAAATGTTTCGTTAGGAAACTTAATTTGAACATTTTATTTCACAATACGAATATAATGGATGATGGTAAGCTAAAACTAGCCAGTACATTTAACCCCCCCCCCCCTACATAATACATTGGCTATCTTTGAAAAAACCTGTGAGGTTGATATTAGAAGTTTAAAACAAAGTAAAGGAGGAATGAAAAAAACATTTAAATTACAATACGTCAAAGGAACAAATGGAATGTCTTAATCAACTTCGTGCTTCAGCCACAAGAGTTGTTAAGCCAGATAAGGGAGGGGGTTTGGTTATTTTTGACAACCACCAATATATAGAGAAAATGGAAAGAATACTATCTGGGGCAGCTTACCAAACATCTTCAATTAATGAAATGAACATCTCAAAGACAAGGATTAGAAGTTATTTTAGGGATTTGTTCATAGAAGGTAGAATTGATTTAGAGACGTACAATTATATTGATATTAGTATGCCCAAGAATCCTGTGGCTTTTGGAATCCCGAAGATTCATAAAGATCTTAATGATCCTCCGTTACGTATAATAATTGATGGACGTTTGTCCATTACTTATCCATGTGCCCAACTGGTAGAAACAATCTTGGTGAAATACTTGAAATTAGTTCCTTACATTTGTAAGGATTCGTGGTCCTTTCTTAACAGTATGAATAATATTGAATTTGACAATTGCCTAAATTTTTTGACGGTTGACGTAGTTGACCTCTATACATCAATACCACATTTAGAAGCACTTGAATGGGTTTCCCTTAAGCTAAAAGAAATGGGTGCTACAAAAAATGAAATGGAAATTGTTTCGGAATTGTTAGATATTATTTTGTCATCTAACTATTTCATGTTTAATGAAAAAGTTTACTTGCAAACACAGGGTGTAGCAATGGGGTCACCGTGTGGAGCATCCGTAGCAAACTTATTTATGGCCTTTTGGGAAAAAAACTTCTTATTTAATAATAAGTTGATGGACAAAATCAAGCTATATACTAGGTATTTAGACGATGTATTTATTCTCTTAGAAGGTGAACTAGAAGAAGCTACAACAATAGTAGATTACTTAAATAGTACAACACCTTTTTTAAAATTTACATTCACTTTTTCAAGTAAAGAAATAGACTATTTAGACGTCAGACTTTCTAAAGATGTATTAAATTTTGAATATATGTCTACAATATATAGGAAGAAAACATATTGTAACTCACTATTGCACTTTAAAAGTTCACATCCTTTTAAGCAGAAAAAAGCAATCATAAAAGGACAATTAATAAGGGCTGCCAGGATGTGTAACAGAGACGTATTATTTTATGAAGAATGTAAGAAACTTGAAGGAATGTTTATAAGTCGTGACTACCCACCAGATTTATTTTTGGAACTTCTGAAAGAAGTAGATAAAAAACGATTGAAAGGTTTCTATGTACCCTTACTTAAAAAGAGACCTATAGAGATCAGCACCATTTCAAATATTATGGTGCTAGATGAGACAACAACTCTCACAGAAAATGTAGAAAACATTAAGGTGTACAAAGGAACTTCAACTAGTAGAATTAGTTTTATTTCTACATTTAACAGTGACTCCTTTGAAATACAATCAGTAATATTGAAAAATTGGCATTACATTCTGAATAATGAGGAATTATTAGATAAATTAGGAGATAGACCAAATTTTGTTTACAAAAGAGGTGACAATTTAAAATCAATTCTTGAAAGTGAAAATAAATATAATAATACAAAATTTAAAGGGTGTAAACAATGTGGTTTTTGTAAATATTGTCACTATGTCAAGAATAGTAGTACTTTTAAAATAGGAGACAATAGTTATCATATTAATTGCAATTTAAATTGCATTTCTAAATCTATTGTATACCTAGCTTCATGTAATTGCTGCAACGCATATTATATAGGTAAAACTGATCGCAGATTACGCGACAGAATATATGAACATTTGTATGCAATTAGAAAAAGAAAAAATGAAAATGCCCTAGCTAAACATATTGAGAAATATGAAGGGCATAGCTTCAACTTTTTAGCCATTGATTCTGTAGAACAAACATTGAGGGGAGGTCCAATTAATATACAGTTAGAAGTCCGAGAGTTAGAGTGGCAGTTACGCTTAAACTCTTTTTGCTTTCCAGGATTAAATGAGAGCTGTAATATATCGTGTGTCTTGAAAATGAGGAATTATTTAAGGCACAAACGATAATATAATACATTTAAAATTTTTAAAAAAATTTTTTAATTAATATTTTTTGTTTTGGTTTATAATATAATAATAAAAATTTTTTAAGTAATCTAATAAATACTAATATGTAAACACCATTTAATTGAATTTTAATTGATTTTTAATAAACTTGAAGGATTTTAAACAATTAATCATAATCAGTTTACATTTAATAGTAACAGGATTCAAATATGTAAAGGCAGTATTCAAATGTGACAAGTTTCCTGAACATATAAGTATCGTTCATTAACTTAGAGTTTACAAATTTAGGGTTATTTAACGTTAGCAGTCAAGATGAAAATTAACGAATTTTAAACTGTTTGTAATTTATAAAAAGCGTCTTAGAATTTTCATTTTTATGTAGTAATAGAGAAGTGTATAGAAAGGTTTTTATTAATGTTTCTTTAAAAGTGTATTTAACATCTATTACGTCATGAATGACACATATAAAGAATTGGCGGGTTTTTTAAAATGTTGTTTACTTTTGCTGAAGAAGCTGTGGGAGTACCACGGCGAAAACGCTCTTTTTATTGAATTAATAAAAGCGTTCTTTTTCATCTTTTACTGGAATATTTCTCTGGGATTATTGAAAGAGAACATTTGCAAGACTTGCATTGAGTCTGGTTTCGTGGGATAGGAGTTGGCGGTTTTTTTGTATTTCAACCATGAAACAGTGACAAACCACTCTGCAGTTAAGCCAATAAAAGGTAAATTATTATTCCAGCGATAAGGATTCAGAGGGATATTCCAGGGTGACTTTCTGTCACCACTGCTCTTTTGTCTTGCTCTTATCCTATTAAGCTGTCTGTTTAACAGTTTAGGTTATGGCTATAATTTGGCTCCCAGAAAATGACAAATTGTAAAGACTTTGCAGTATAATTCACCAGATGAGGAGCGAAAGCACAACTGCAAGTGTTAAAAACATTTTCAGATTATATAAGAATGTCATTTGGTCTTGATAAATGTGAAAAGGCAATCTTTAAAGCAGGAAAGTTGTAGCAGCAAGAAACCATCAGTTTGGGCCAGGAATGTGATATAAAAGAACTTGTGCATGAGGGTGTAAATAAATATTTGTGAATTGATGAAGGATCAACAACAAAACATGAAGAAATGCAAATAAAACTTAGTAAGGAATATTTTAGATGACTTAAATTATTACTAAAAACAGCACTGATATCCAGAACAGAGTTTAAGCTATAAACCAGTTTGCTATTCCTGTCCTAACTTACAGTTTTGGAGTGATTATTTGGCCGGTTTGGACAGGAAAACAAGAAGGATACTTCATGCTCGTCAAATGATTTACAAAAATCAGTGCATACCAAGACTATATTTTCCCTGTTCTGACGGAGGTATGGGTCTCCTCAAAATTGGTTACATGTATAGATCTACAACAATGGGACTGCAAACGTATCTGCTGACCTCACCAGACCCAAAAGTTGTGAAAGCATTGAAACACGAGGCGAATAAGATGACTTCTCTGCTTAGTTTAGCAGAAGCATATTGGCGTCAAGTGGGTACAGAAATCAAACCAGAAGTAGATAAAAAGTAGGTTGCAAATGAATGTGCCAAGACAACAAAAGAAAGAATATAAGGTAAAGGATGAGATGAGAAGGCAGAAAATGTGGATAATGCAAAAATATAGTTGTAAGTACAGAAAACTTTGAATAACCTCATGTTGATCAGAATCAAATACAGGAATGGTTAAGGAAAGGTGAATTTAAAACAAAAGATGAAAGGTTAATATTGGTAGCTGAAGATAGTAGGTTACGTAAATGTTGGTTTACAAAGTCCATTGAACATTTAAGAAAAACAGACAAATGTAGGTTTTGTAAAATAGAACTGGAAACAGTTGCACACCTTATTGCTGGTTGTGACATACTAATGGCACAAGGATACTGAAAGGCATAATAGTGTGGCAAGATTGTTGCATTAAGGATTGTGCAAACATTATAATATTGAAGTAGCTGAAAACCACTGGAAACATGAGCCACAAAGCATTATAGAAAATTAAAATTACATAGGATCATCCATTACAAACAGTTCATAAAATAGATGCAAGAAAACCAGATATAGTAGTCTATGAAAAGAAGACCAAAGAAGCATTGATTATTGAAATCGCCACACCTTACATAGAGAGAGAGAGACACACAAAGTCATAAAATACCAGGATTTACAGGCAGAAACAAGGGCAATGTGGAAGAAAGATATCCAGACAGTTCCAGTAGTAGTAGTAGGAGCAATGTGTCTTATAAAAAAGACTTTATAGTTGTACTTAGATATGTTACCGATACATGTAACTCCATACGAATTGCAGAATGAGTCATTACTGGACACATTGTGGGTCCTGTGATGAGCACTTCTGGCTAACATCAAAGATTGAAACAATACCAATTTCATGAACTTTAATCATACTTTGACTTAGGAATGGGGTTCATTCATATTATATACCCAAAAGACCTGGAAAAACTAAAAAAAAAAAATAGGAAAATAAAGACTGAGAAACAAACCTAGTATTACAGGGTGAAACTGATTAGCATCTAATAACATTTTCTCCTCAGAGATAAACTGCCAGACAATCCCCCGGATTCTCTATAGCTTGCACGTTGTGCAAGATTGGTGCAGGAGTTCAAGCAGGCAATATGTCTGCCGTGTGATCCAGGAACAGTCTGCAGGGGCATGCACAAGTGCTCCTGCATTAATCCTGCATGGACTAAGCCCTTGCATGCAAATCACCCCATTTGCAGGAGAAACCTATGCAAATGAGGTGAGTTTGCAATCTAGGAAGCTTGCAACCATCCGTGCAGGACTAGTGCTATCTGCAGAAATGTACTCGGTTAGTAACCAAGTACATTTCTGCAAAATCCAAAACGGAGCTGTGACAGCTCCAAATAAAGGCTGCATATCATGTAGTAAGTATGCCAATGGCCAAGTATAAGGCCATTGGCATTGCAAACAGTAAACAGAACACAAAAATCAACTTTTATTTTTTTTAGCTGATCTCGGCTGTTTAAGCGGAGGGCAGCACAGCGCAAATGGGATCGAGGGGAAAATAACAAAATGAACCTAAATTAAGCAATCTATCTAAAATCAGTATTCTGCCATGTAAGTCAATGGCAGGCAGAAGACAACATTGCCAGTGAGTAGTGGTTGCTAAAGGGGGAGGGTCAGTGTGAGACATGTAACTATGCATTAGCAGGAAATCCTATGCAAATGAGGGGAAGGATAGTGAATCCCAGTTTTCCCAGCATGTGAGTCAGGTCCCAACAATGTAAGAGTAGGAATAGCTTGGTGCAAGCCTAGGAGTTAGATGACATCATGGGGGGGGGGGTGTCAGGCATACTGTAAGCAGATTGGAGCCCTGTGGCTCAGGTTTGCTAAACCAGGAAAAAGCAGAAGTGTGCATATGTGAGTACTCTGCACGGCGTGCACCCGGGCTTAAACAGGAAGGCAATGGGAAGGGAATACAGCAGTAGGAAGATAATCAAGGAGAACTAGCTTAGCTGGCAGGTGAAATGTATCAGAATCAGCCAATTACATAGGCAGCATACCAGCCCAGCCCAGAACATTACTATAAACCAAGCAAACACCTTCCCCTCTGTTTTTTTCCACAGTCTACACCACTGGTGTAAACAAGAGAAGAACTTTTAACACTCACAACAGTAAAATGATAGGGACTGCAATAGGTAATATACAACAACTTGTAGAAGAGGCTGAGGGTGGTGAAGATGTGAATGCTGTTGACCAACCAACAGTGAGGAGATGGAGAAGAGTGTACAGACCCAGGGTAACCTACCACGGGCTACATAAGCTGGGAAGATAGTGGAGCACTATAGGGTGGACAGGGAGCTCCTACAGCAAATTGTTGAGCTGTGCAGGCCATGCCTCGCACACAAAACTAACAGAGGGGAACCCATCCAAGTGGATACCAAGGTATGTGTAGGACTATGAATACTATCTAAAGGTACCTTCCAAAGGACAAATGGGGATATGATGGGGATTTCACAGGCATCAGCATCCAGGGTACCCCATCAGTTCCTGGATGGCATGTCAGCACATGTCGGTGAGCACATATATTTCCCCTACACCCGTGAGGCGGTGGCCAGCAATATGCAACTGTTCCACCAAATACCAGAATACCCTGAGGTAGTGGGTGCTATAGACTGCACGCACATATGCATCAAAGCACCACCCAGTGAGCGGGGTAGGGTCTACATCAACCGCAAGGGCTTCCCCTCCATCAACTGCCAGGTCGTGTGTGTGATGCTGAGGGCATAATAATGAATGAGTGTGCTGGCTGCCCTGAAAGATATCATGATTCCCACATCTGGCATCTGACTCAGCTGTACCACAGATTTGCCAATGGGGACATCCCTGATGGTGGGATACGCACTGGAGCCATGGCTGATGACACCCATCAGAAATGCACACACACCCGAACAAGAACTCCATAATGAGGCACACGCACAGACCAGAATTATAGTAGAACATGTGTTTGGGCTGCTTAAGTCACAGTCCTGGTGCCTGAACACATCCAGTGGAGCCTTGCAGTACTCACCAGCTACATGTACCCAAATTGTCCTTGTATGTGCCATGCTACACAATATGATCCTGCAGAAACAGCTGCAGCAGGAACAGCATGGGGCAGGACCACACAGCCCCCCATCATTGCCAAGGCCTGCACAGGCACAGAGTGACCAGGAGGAGGAAAAACCTGAGCTTGCCCCAGTAGGCAGAAGGAGGCATGCCAGTATGCCCTTGCCTTGGCATAGAGGCAATGCATAGCACATACACTGACACAGGAGGGACCCAGGGAATAACACCTCTCTCTGACTCTCACATACAGTAAAAGGGATGTCAAACATTACACTACCTGTGCTTAACCATGTGTAGGGAATGTACTATGTGGACATAGGCAGCCTTGCAGTACCACCCTCAATACTGGGACACCCACAAGGTAAGTGACTCATACATGCCAGTCAGGGGGGTTCACATACCCAACAACAGTCACAGCCAGCAGGACAGGTGTAGACAAACACAAACAAAGGCTGTGCTATGGCCTCTGAATGAGGCCTATGGGTAACCTCCCCCCTGGACCTACACAGACAGACTACAGCAGGTCAGGCAGTGGGATGTCAGTTCTAAAGAGTAGGAAGTCAGAAACTAATATGTAGGTAATTAAAAGCTAAGATCTGTAGTACACTGGTATGCCTCTAGTCAGCATGACAGGTAAGACTACAGACTGAAATGGTGTACAAGACATACCAGTACAGTCCTAGCAAATGTGTACAAGTGTCAGGTTTGCCCCCAATCCTGTGTAGAAATGTAGAAATAGTCAGGTGTGCACCCCCATCCTATGCAGAAATGTAGTAACAGTCAATGCCAAATGATCAATGATACCCTACAGAGACAGCATGCTACCTGTAGGTGTGCAACACAAAGGTCAGCACTGCAGTACAAACTACCTGGACTCAATCCATGCATTCAATACAGATGGCTATACTGGGCATGCCCACACACTTAGAGAAATGAAGGCAATGTCAGTCAACAACATACTGAAAGATCATACTGGGCATGCTCACACACTTAAACACATGCAGCCGCAGATGTTAGTGCAGACACTCCTCAGTATGCACCACTCATGCTTTGCACACACAGTGGATATGAATACAGGCATATATGTAAGGACAACACATTATAATAAGCCAAAGGTAGATGCACATAGATGTGTGGAAGAGAGTGATTGCGACAAGGAGCCATCCAGGCCTATCCCACCCAGTACACAGCTAAAGGGCCACAACCACATGAGGGTCAGATTTCACTCACTGCAGATACTAGCCACCTGTATCTGTCAGTATGAATGGGTTATGGCCCATGCACACACACACACACACACCACACACACTGCCCTCCCCATAGCGCCACTATGACAAGCATGCTGAGGTCATCCACTGTGAAATGCACCTTTGGGAGAGTTTTAGCCCCATAATCTCCATGGTGCGTCCCATAATTGCATACTGCTGTAGTATGATAAACTATTTAGGTAGGAGTGCTAACCCCAGTTTTGGCAGCTGTATGTGTGTGTGCCTGTCTGACTCTAATTTGGTAAGGCTGCTGATGTCATCCACCTAGAAATACACCTCTGGGAAGCATGTAGTCCAATAATCTCTGTAGTGTGTGCCATAACTGCGTACTGCTGTAGTGTGATATCGACCTCTGTTAGGGGTTGTATACCCACACATGTTGACTTTGGATGTTTTGTGTGTGTTTCACTGTCTGTGTAGAGAGCAATGCATTTTAAGCTAGTCACACTCAGTACATCAAATGCCCTACTTTGGCAATCCTGCTGATGTCATTCATTGTGAAATACATCTTTGGGGAAAGAGCTCTCCAGTAATCCCCGTGATGCATCCTATAACAGCTCCATGCTGTAGTGCGATATAGATCTATGTTAGGGGTTCTGTACCTACACATGTCAGTCATGGATGGTTTGTGTGTGTGTGTGTCACTGTCTGTGTAGGGAGCAATGCATTTTAGCCTAGCCACACTCACTACAAGTCAAATGTCCTTCTTTGGCAATCCTGCAGATGTCATCCATTGTGATATACACCTTTGGGGAAAGAGTACTACAGTAATCTCTGTAGCATGTACTATAACTGTGTAGTGTAATAAACAAGTTACGTAGGGGTTCTACTCCCAGACATGACAGTTGTGTTTGTGTGTGTGTTTGTAACTCGTATCCTGTGTGGAGGTGAGTGTGTGACACCTGGGCCCAATGTGGAGTGGGTTTTGCAAATTTCTTATATGGTGGCCCTAGTATATATCACAATGTCCACTGTACAGGGATAACAGATGTGGAATAGCCGTGAGGCTAGGGTGCAAATCCATACCCATACATGTGACATCAAGGCCAGGCAATCACAGTTAGAAACCCCAGTATTACCCAGAGCATGCTCTCAACCCATGTCTCATACACACACACATGCCGAGGCAAAAGCCAATATGTGTGTATTACACTGCATATTGGCCATTGATAGTAACTATGGAGTGATTGCAGTGGCCTACAGAGGGCATGGCACCCTGTCATTCTGTGCAGTAAGCACCTACATGCAGACAGTGCACCTTCCCTATGTTTCCCCACTGGACACCTGCATCACCTGTGGTGCCATCACATGTGACCCACAAAGGACATGCCATGCCTGAAAACATGCCCTGTATGGACAGATGCCACTGACACCAAGGAATGCTGTTAGCATGCTATCAATGTAGGTGCAGGGTTAACCTGCTGTCCATTACCAGTTCCTGCCACAGGTGGCCAAGACTGGCACATCTGATGATAATCTGTGTACACAACATGGGCCCGACACCCCCGGTACAGTTCCACATGTCACTGTACATGTATGTGAGAGGTGTGCATATCCCAGACACCGTCCATGTCATGGACTAAGGAACACATACATGGCAAGTGATGCACAGCATTGGCCACATGCAATAGTCACCCAGGTGACTGGATGGTGGATACAATACCCACCTGTGTGGGCAAATGCAGAAACCACAGCCCTGAGCCACAATGCAGACTATTGTCATGTGGCCTGATGCCAAGGCATACCCATCACCTAGCCTTGTATAGCTGTCTGGCACAGTAAACCACCACATACCCATGCAGAAATGCATCCACGCATGTCAGTACTGGCATCCTGTGTGTCTGTGTGTGTGTTGTATGATGAGTAAGATCACATCTACACTCACTACAGCCCCCAGTGGCATACTGAAGCATGCTGTCTGATGTCAGATACCTCCCCATACCTTTGCCCATATAACCTCTGTATGACCCATGTGGTGCATGTGATACCTGCACAGTAATATGTTGTGGGAATCTCACTAGTGATGAGCTCTATCCCTAGTGAGTCAATGTGTGTGCATCCCTGTGATAGTGTGGCTGTGTTGACGCTGGCACCTGTTCATGCGGACAGGCACGTGTACTTCACCTACCATATAGCTACCTTATCCCTATTGGAGATGTCACTCACCATCACATATATGTTCTGAGGACTCCACAACAGGTAACCTATGTGGTGCATCAAATAACTGTATAGGACTGTGCTAGCACTACATAGTTGTCAGGGGCTTGATACCCTGCGCTGGTAGGTGTGTGACACAAACATGCTTATGTTTTACTCTCCTACTCCTCCCTGACTTGTCATTGCCTCTGTCTGCCTCTCTCACTCCCTCACTGGTGGATGTGGAGACCTACGCCTGCTTTTCTTAGGCAGCAGCATGTGCATTTTAAGTGATGATCATGTTCAGCTGATATCCTCTGCACAAATTGCAGCTCTCCCCTAGCTGATTGCATGTTGAACATCTGTGGTAACATTCCCATAGCCAATTGCATGGAAACACACTCCAATATCTGGGAACATCATGTTGGTATTGAGCCTTTCCATTCACTGTGAGCAGGAACTCGATATGTTGTTTGGCAAACAGCATCTCAGATGGAGTGGGGATTTGCCTCTGACAACATTCACTGTGGATACATGCCAACACACAGGAGTGGGATGTGCCTGACCTGACTACAGACTGTAAGTGCTGCTATACTGCATTTGGAGTAATGTTGGTTTAACAGGGTGTGTGTGGATATGGCTGTCCTACATGTATTAATACCTGTCATTTCAGTTCTATGTTTATGAGGACTCCCCATCTGTAGGGTCATCTGCAGACTGGGCAGCATGTGGTGCCTTTGGTTTCATGTGTTACCCACAGTGCATGTATCTGTGAATTGCAGAAGGTAGTGTGAGGATTGCAGTATGTAGATATTGAAAGCCGGGACAGTTACTGACTTCATATCCCTCATAGGACATATTTTGTGACAAACCCATTACAACAGTAAATGTAAGATGTTATCACAGCAACATGTCAATATTGGCCCTGTGTATGTGCTTCCAGCTACAACTCTGTCAACCCATGTACATATGTCATGCATTAAGAGGTGCATGTGTGCTGTACACCATAATTAGTGCCATCATGTCTGACAACAAACCAGTGAGATATCAGACAGCTACACATTATGTACAGTAGGGGTTTGACATAACCTAGACATTCTGTGGTTGTATGTACAGTACTGAGGTCTGTGTACTTATGGTGAATGTTGACAGTGTGTGTATTGTCAATATGTACCTTGGCCTGTGTACAGACTGTGGTAGATGTCATCGTACTAGGTCCCATCCTATCTGATGTCACATGCTGCTCTACTGTATGTTACCGTATTGGCTTACATATTTGTAGGGTCATACACACACATGCCCCATACCACTAACAGGCATCAGACCACACTGTGTAGTGGCCCAGTATATGTAGGGTTAGTGTGTGAGTGGCACATATGAGTATTGTGTTGAACAGATAGTCCATATACTGCAATATTATGCTAGCTTACCATATGTGGCTGGGGCTGTGTTCACATTGGTTGTGGTTATGCACTTCCACACAGGTGTATCTTACCCTGTGCTGTGACATAGGTTCATAGATTAGTACTAGGCTAACTGCCCTTGTGAGCTATTTTAAGCCTAGCCAATTATCCCTTGTGAGGCTCAAACCTTGCATTTTGTGTTTGTAAGGCAAACACCTTAACCATTAGGCCACCTTCCTAACCCCTGCCTGTAGAGTCTGCTATATATGCAAGTACATGTGCATTCCCCCATAGGAGATGTAGGCAAGTGTTGAGCCAGTCTGCCTGTAGCCTGCACAGTGCTGTGTTACATGCCTAGCAGCTTAGTGTACTTACCCAGTGAGATGTCATGTGCAGATACTTGCCAGATGAACTGCTGCCAGGTCTCCCTTAACAGTCATGTATGTCAGATGGAGCGGTGAGATGCATGTCAATATCTAGTGGGTAGTATCTGGCCATGGCACCTCTGTACCAGCAGTTATTATGTGTCAGGACAGACAAGAGTGTGTGAATGCATAACCTATTTTCGGCGAATGTATACCAGTCATTATGTGTTATACCCATCTACATGGCTTTTAACATCCATATTGTCAGGCTTGGTCCACATGTTCTGCACAACAGGGTTCTGTGTATACCTCTGCACTGTACAGAGTGTGTCAGAATATCCACATCTATTGGCCAATATCTCTGCTGTAGTCCTCAGGTGCATTATGTGCTTGCAGCAGTACTGTACTATGATGCCCTTAGGGTGTCTGTCAGTAGCCAATGGTGCACATGTGAAAAGCAGATGTGACCTCCCACACACACCATGTCTGTAAAGACAATCCCTATTACAGTAGCAATAGTCTACTAATATACCTGCTATACATACTGGCATCCCCTTGCACTACGGAGTTGGGATTATAGGGGCTTAGGTAGGGCTACACCCCATGTTCAGGACATATGGTGAATATATATATATGTACATATGATTATCCAGATATCTATATAGATAATTACACATGTACATATCTGCATATATAGATGGGCATGTATGTGTACATATATATGTATATACACACCCAAATATATACATATACAGAGCATTATATGTCTACACATATACAGATAGTGATACATATGTACATATACATATACCATGCTACCATTCCTGCCAGAAATCCACTGCTGTTGTATCCCCCATACATATGGTCGGGCTGGGGCCATATATGTGTGGGTTTCACCTAAACAATACATGTATGCCCATATGCATTCCAGAGGCCAGTGTGTGGTATATGGCCCTGTATAATTGAGTCTGGGGGGGATGCACCATGCATAACCTAGGCTGTTACAACATGTGGGGGTATCAGGAGTGAGCTGCCGTAAGGTATTTGTATGTACAGTACCATACATTTCACCTATCCTGACATTACTTACATAAAGTGGATTACTGCAGGCCTACCGTCTCCTGCCATATAGACTGCTCTGTTTGCCAGTGTGCCTGTGATGGTGTCAGTTGTGCCTTGTTATGTATCAGTTACATCCCATTTGGCCAACTGAAGTCTGTACCACCTAGTGATTGTGTACAGAGTGTAGATAGGGGCTGCTGGACTATACACCTGCATCACTTACTGCTGATTGTATGGTATCTTGTGGCCCAGTCTGTCATTACTACTGTACAATTTGAAGGGCTTGGTCTGGACAGCTACAGTTGTGGACCTTTCCAGATTACTATATTAGTATAACTGTTTCACATTTGCATTATTCTGTTTATATGGATGTCAGTGTCTGAACAGCTATATGACATGGCATATACATCTGTAATAGTACACAAATAAAGGTATTCCATTTCTGCAAATCTGCATGTGGTGTTTTATCCTATGACCTCTCTATGGGTATATGTTGCAGGCAACATATGTCATTTGTATGGGTGGCTCATCCAGTGTCCAGTTGTCAGGGTGTTAACTGTAGGCATACTGGCTGTTCCATATTTTGTGCACCTACTACATGAGTATCTTACTCTACATATCTCTGCGTGTGTATGTCTAGTCACATGTATATATATATATATATATATATATATATATATATATATATACATATATGTATATATATATATATATATATATATATATATGTATATATATATATATATATCTGCATATATGTGTCTGTGTATTTGTATCCTGGGGATGTTCATAGAGTCCACATTTTACATTTCCTATGGGAGCCAGACTATACTGAATGATATGTTACCACTACCAGCCTGACATCATACAGGTGGGATGTAGTACTGTTAACATCTTGTGCCCATGTTGTGTCAGGGCCTGGTTATGGGATCTACAACACTTGGTAGTGTATTGCAGGGCAGATGTGTTTGGCTGTGGGGGGTGGTTATACCTATTTGTACAAGATGTATATTGTTTGGGGCCTCTAAACCCCATTAATGGTGTATGGGGACCTTCATGATTTAGTTAATCTCCCATTGATATCTACACATGTATGTCCATATATACCTATATATATATATATATATATATATATATATATATATATATATATATATATATATATATATATATATATATATATATATATATATATATATATCTGCTTACATATATATAACTATTTCTGTATATACCTACATAGATATATATCTGCTTACATATATGTAGCTTGCTGTGTATATGTAGACATATAGGTGTAGACATATATATATGTGTCGATGTAGGTATTTGCATATATATATATGTTTATATACATATATATATATATATATATATATATATATATATATGTTGTATCTGTGTAGATACTAATATATTTACACACACACATACATCTAGATCTTGGTATACATTCTCTGTACTGTTGCATGACTGGGCTGGATGATATGTTTCTGAAAACATGAGCTTTATGTATATTTGGCATGGCTTAATGGTAAATCACTTTGTCTATGGTGTGCAGGGTCCCGGGCTTGAGCCTTGCCAAGGCTGTTTATTTTGTTGCTGGGCAGAACACGGGCCATTGGGTACAGAGTGATTAAGGCACTTTAAAGCAGTTGTAAGCGTGTTTGCGCGTGTTTGCACAGAGGTAAGCACTGCTAACTTCCGGTTACAGTTTCTTATACTCAAGTTAGCTTCTAAATTGCTTAATCTGTGTAGGCAGTGCTTATCCCTGTGTAAACAGGCTTAGACCCACTTACTGCTGCTTAAAAGTGCTTACTCCTGCTTACCCCTGCTCTAATTTCTTTAAAAGAAAAGAAAAAAGGGTTGATAGGAAAGTGGTGAAAAAGGGACACAAAGAGGGAAAGACAGTAGGGAAAATAGCTAGGGATGTGCAGGAAGGGTATAGGGACGGTCCATAACTGCCCATTTCTTCTACAGCAACAGCTGTGCATATACACTGAATCTGGAGGTAGATTTGGACACTCAAACTCCTTGGAGAGTGGTGAGGACAACAATAATAAGTTGTGATGTCAGTTAGACTAGATTACATGTGTGCAGTGGACATGTGTTTGAAATTGACAGCTATGTATCGGGCAAGATGTTTTTGTTGGAACAAATTGCCCTTTTTTTTTTTCAGGTGAGAGTGGGATGTTGTGGATGGGTAGTAGGTATATTTGGGGAGGTAGGTTGGGTAAGTTAACAGACAAGACACACAAGATGCATAAAGAGGTGGTATATGACACATGTGGGGGGTTAACACCTTGACGGGGAGGGGTGTTGGGATATCGGAAGCCCACAAGCCCTATAGTGGTAACAGTGGGACTGAGGTCTCCACACATGGGCAGTCATCACAGCACCTTCAAAGCCCCAAAGGTGGCTCTGCTCAGGGCTGAGCCACAGAGCCAAACTGACTCTCTAATCGTGATACATGGCCCTCAAACTTGCATAGAAGATCACTGAACTGCTCTTTGTTCACTCTACACACCACAACCTCGACCTGGCGACGGGTGACAAGTGCCTGTCCGTGCCCACTCTCAGGAGGGGATGAGCCCCATCCCCTGAGGTGGTTCCATCCAAAAGTGGTGCAGGACCAATGGACAGGGAGGTCATAGGTTGGGCCCCAGACATGCTGGGGCCCGGTAACTCAGCCAGCTGAGGTAGGACAGATGGGTCCGCTGGGACCGGCCTTCCCAAGCGTGCTATAGTGTTTAGATTTCATCATTATATATGGGTTAGTAATAGTCAACACATTCCAGGGTTAGGTATAACAGCATGCATAGATATTCCCATTAACCAAGACACCAGATACAGAACAGTTGCATAGCAAACAAAACACATGCATATATGGGACCACAGTGGTAATAAGAGCAGCATGCAGGTATGTTGATGGCACCATGCCAACAATGTTGGAATTATTCAATATGGCACATGCGTGGGAACCATTAAAATATTTATCAAACAATTGGACATTATCAGAGTCAATACATACTAGTTGGGGTGGGTATGTTGATTATTGTTGGAGATAAGGTGGGGGGGAGAGAAAGATATCAATTAACAAGTAGTATATTCCTGTAGTCCACATTACTTTCCTAGTCAGTGCTGTTATCTGTACCTTACAAGTCTTACTACACTACCTTTAGCCTTATTTTGGTCAGTGATATGGCTGTTGTCATCATTACACATGAACTGGTTTTACCTGCAGAGTATACCTCTTACCTGGTACACCTGTAGGGAGAATGCTTGTTAACACTGACTAACTGTTTGTACACATACGTCTGGATTCCATGTTGTAGTTTTGCACTATGCTATCCAACTCTTTCTGCACAGACTCTGACCATGTGTTGACCACATGCTGGTGTGCCTGGACATATCTAGAATATTGCCCTCTTCCACCTTTAGTGACCTGAAACACACATATATACATGCTTTCCTACACAGTTATATCATGTAGCACAGTGTGGGCAACAGTGACCAGTGATACTTTATTAGTCAGAGAAACTGCAACACTCACAATCCCCTACAATACCAGGGTGGACAGTACCAGTACAGGTTATATTTGTCTGTATTTCTCAGCACAGTGTTCATATACAATGTACCCGTGTGAGCAATGTTTGTTAGCACTACCTGACTGTTGCCACACAAAGTTCCAGATTACACATTAGTATTATGCACATACATCTCACTGTGTTACTGTACACACTCTGGTCACAGCTTGACAATATGGGAGTGTAGATAGGCCATACCTAAAATATTACTCTCCTAACAGTTTCGGGGGTTGCTACAGTGACAGGTGTGTTCTCATGATGGTTGACAATCACTTGTATTCCCTGTTTGCTGGCTACACATCTAGGATCATCCCACAGACTTACCAGGGGTCAAGGGGACAGGCAGCAGATATGGGCACATATACTGGACATTCTGGCCTCATGTGTACAGTTGTGGGGTATAAATCTGTATGCAGTCTACATCCACTCCCAGGATTCAGATCATGGCTGTGTCTGCTACAACTTAAACACTGTCCATCACAGTTGTGTCTGCTATATTGATATTGCTGTATATCTTCGATCTGCTTTCTGTCTTATTAATCCCCTGTGCTTATGCATTCTGCCCTTGTATAACAACACTCTTATTCAGAATTCCTAGACATTTATATGTTGTAGGACAGTGTGGTTGACAGTGATGTATAATACCTCATTATTCAAAGCAACTGCATATCATTCTTGTATTTCTGGGCACGATGTTGGTATCTGATAGATCTGTGGGAGGAATGTTTATTAGCACTACCTGAATGCTCCCACACACAGTACCAGGTTCCACATTACAATTATGCACATACATCTCACTCTGTTACTGTACACACTCTGACTACAGCTTAACAATTTGGGATGTAATTGGGACATATGTTGCTTCTTAGTCACATAAGGTATTAGGGAGTTGTTAATGTGCCAGGTTTGTCGTCATAGATGTGTGTCAATCAGTTGTATTTCCTGTTTGCTGCCTATATGTCTGGGATCATCCTACTGATTTCCCAGGGGGACAGATTGATAGGCAATAGATATGGGCCACTTTAATAAACATTCTGGACATATCTGTACAGTTGTGGAGTATGATTCTGTATGCAGACTACTACCACTGGCGAGATTCGAACCGTGGCTTTGTGTGCAAAAAAAACCGCAACAGTTCACATCTCAGTTGCATGTGCTATTCAGTTTTTGTTGTCTGCATTTTCCCTGTTTACTGTCTATGTGTCTCTCAGTTGTACCAAATGGCCTCTGGGGATTATACCTGTCATATACAGGCATTCCTGCACATTCAATTTATGGTGCATGGTGTGGGTAACAATGCTTAATACTACAGTACTATTACATGATTGCAAATCTACATTACCATATGATACCAGAATATACACATGCAGTCCAGTAGTTAGACCTGTTTTATCAGGATATTACACTTTTATTGCCATACAAACAATATGAGACTCTTCCTGCCATATTCTCTAGTGCATGCAGTACTTGCCTTGAACAATACACATTATATACTAGCAAGTAATTTATTACTACTTTTATTTTTATTTCCTATGACAGTAGAAGTATGAGTATTACTGACCTGCCTCATGTCGCAACCATGCCAGGCAGCAGATGTGGGCCTCCTGGTTCGCGGCCTGCTCCATTGCAGATGTGGGGGACATAAGAGGACTATTTAGCCATACCTATTCATTATATATCTGAGCTGGCACTTATTACACACATACTGGGTGATACACGTCTGGAACATCCCCTGATGCTCTAGCCTCGTGGAGCCACTCCACCAAGAGGTTCCTCTTCCACAGCTTTAGGTCAGCATAGTGGTGCTTGACCTGCTCACCAGTTCGGGGTATGCCAGTGGCACTGGTGAGGTCATGGGCGAGACAGTCCCAGGCCTCCGCCTTATATTGGGAGCCCTGGTACTGGCCCTGCAGCAGTCTCTGTGCATGGTCTTTAACTAGGAGTCCTGTCATGACCTTGGACTCCTGGATGCACCAGCGCTGAGCCTGGAAGTGCACTCCTTCTACCCTTACTGCCATATTGCCTGCAAGGGGAAGCTACAACCAGTTATGAGATGTATTCCCACCTCTTGGGTTTAAGTAGGGCTGATTTCCCGCACTTTTCCGTGATTGCAAGGTTGTGAAAAGGCTAAGCTATGGGCAAACCTGCTTACCTAAGGTAGGCATTGTTTAAAGGGATATACCACTGGGCACAAACAGTTAGCTGGTCTACACATTGTTCACACCTCCTAAGCTGGCCTGTGCAATGCTTAGCATTGCTTATATTAGACCTTCATCATAATGCCTTTTTGGAATTGTGTTATTATTCATTACACCTTATATGTATGCCTGGTATCCCTGATTGAAGTGTACATACACTCTGTGGGGTCCTTGTGTTTTATTGGGAACTTCAACACTCTATTACAATTACACCTCACTTCTGGGCTTACTGCTGTACTCCAGTTTACATATTTATGTTATGTAGTGGGTTATGGCACATATGACTGTATATTGATGCCTTTCACAGGTTCAGTTTGTGTATACTATCATGAGGACATGTTTACTACTACCTCATTATTCTGTACTTCTGTAATAGCTTGGTGGATAACTACTGGGACTATCGTGTATAGGGTCCTGGTTTCAAGACCTGCATAGCTGTTTATTTTGTTGATGGGCAGAACAAGGGATATTGGATACAGAGTGATTAAGATACTTTTGAGCAGTTGTAAGTGGGCTTGCATGATGGTAAGCACTGCTAACCTGCCGTTACATCTGCCTACAGAGAGTTAGCTTTAGAATTGCTTAGCCAGTGTAGGCAATGCTTACCACCTTGCAAACAGACTTAAGGCTGCTTACTAGTGCTTACATATGCTTACTACTGCTTATTTTTGCTTAGACCTGATTATTAGTGCCCTATTCATTATGACACTGACACCCCACATGTGCATTAACTGCAGTACTCCAGTTCATAAATATATACTATTTAGTGGGTTATGCAACAAAAATATCGGTCATAACGTGTTTTGCGATGTAAAATAGAATGTGCTGCAGTGGGACCTGAACCGGGAATGCTTGTTCATTAAGTGAATGCTCTGCCCACTACACTATTGCTGTGCTGCTTCATTTGCATCTACCTTCCTTGTTATCCTCTTCAGCCTTTTAAGCTGCTTTAACCATAGCTAAGCGATGGGCACACCCGCGCACATACAGTTAGCTTCAATCGGATTTTAAAAAAAAATAAAAGGGTTTCTTAATTTTATTACTACATTCTGTTGCTGTTATACACAAGGAGGACTGTTGTTGGGGATATGTGGTCACCTGTGAGTGGTCTCACTCATTGCATACCCCTTTCTACTGTTCTGCATTGCAGGGGTATGTTTATTCTGAGAGCTCTGCTCTCAGACATGCCCCCTGCACTCTTACATGCTCCATGTAAGCCTAGGAGATAGGGCAGCGCGCCTTATTAATATGCATGGCGTGCTGCCGTCCTGCTCCTAAATGGTCGCTTCTGTGCAGGACTAAGCTAGTCCTGCACGGAGGTTTAGTAAATCTGGGGGAATATCTTTATTCATTAATAACAAACCATATTAATAAGAACAATGGAATGAGTTTTGTTTGAAAGGAAGTTTTTAAGTGAAGGAATTACTTATATGAGATTTCGGTGATTCAAGAATCCAAGTTAACAAAGAGATTAATCTGGCAAATGGCTGCACTTAATATCATTTAATTCAGGCCTTGTTTTTATGATTGGAACATTGAAGTTGTTGAATGCATAAATAGTTTTGAGAGTAAAATATCACAATATAAAAAATGTCATTTTGAAGAGACAAAAATAAATAAATGAATAAATAAATACAAATGTCAAAGATGTGTTTAAGTGGAATCAAGGTTTCACAAAATCTAACTAAAATGTGATAAATGCTAGCAATGCATTCCCAAGTGACTCTGAAGACATATAATCTATCTGCCAGGTAAAAGGAAATGGTGATCTGAATTCATTCCTTTTGAAGTGTAATGCTAAACAGTTCATCTGAGAAAGAATGCCTCCCTTGAATTCCTGAACATGCATGTCATCATTACTTATAAGGGGCAGCAGTCATTAGAGCAAAGTGGTAACAAGCTGCAAATGATAGTTCAGGCAAAACAGTATGTCATTGGGGGAAATAATGATCAGCCTAAAAAAGGCACTGGGTGAGCCCTCTTTATCAGGAATGTAAATCTGCAGCTGCTTAAAAGCACAAGATAATTAAGCTTTATGTTAGTGGAATATATTTACATTATCTTTATGTGTTCTTTGTATGAACTTCAAGTCTTGAACTAAGATTTTCCTTCTCTGCTATAGGCTTTGTAAACTTGGGCAGTGTTTTATTGCAGCACCACTGAAATATGTACTTTTGTGAGAATAATGTATAATACAACTGACACATAATAAAGATGGATGTCACTACTCTATATTTTTTAGATGTATATAAATGGGTTCACTTTGTAATTTTGAAATACTGAATTCCCGAATTTCAGTATTTCGAAATTACAATCCCAAAAGCTCACAAATGTGAAGTTGCATAATACTGTACCTTATAATCTCAAAGTCCCAAAACCACATAAATATCTACTGGAGCATCTTTTTTATTATTCTTTTCAACTCTCTACATCTGAAAACCACCAGCTAATGAATTCTGTCTGTAATTAGTGCAGTACAACATCAAACTCTGTAAACGCAGTCCATATCAGTAAATGTAGACATTCAGGCATTCAAATCTGAAGCACTCTAGCAATAGCTGTCAGGAAATCTACTGTAGGATATGCTTCCTTATTAGATAGTATTGTTTCAAACTTTTTATATCAAACCATCATTCTATGTCTGTTCGGGGTGGATGGACATTGGTGGTTCCTCAATTTGTCCACCCTATCCTGCTCTCTTGCTAATGTTCTCATTAATATTGATAGATCAGTTGCCTTGGCTCTCAGTAAACACTTAAACCTCCAGTGCCATGCCTCTACTGAATTTTGCATTTGAGGCAAAAATAATGTATTTAACTTATACACGTTCCAAAAACTCACTGGAAATAGTGGCAGAAACAGGAAACACAAGCAGACCTGGTACTTTTCATCCCAGTATATACCAGTCTCCAAAATACTTAATTAGCGCCTTCCTCTCTTGCAGGGTATGTGTCTTTAAGAATGAGGTATGCTTGTACAACCTCGTATTCTAGGAAGAAAGTAAGTGCTATCAAAGATTTAACAGCTATTTGAAATCTCATATTGGAGTTGTACAAATGTGCCAAATCTAGTTGCTGTACCTTTCGCCACACATTTTTACCAAAATGAACACCCTTTTAACTTTACTCTATTAAACGTTATCCTTATACTTTCATGGTGGCTATTTCAAAGTCACAAAGCACGGGAGAGATGTCTTAAAGCCCTGCTCTTCTAATAGGTGGAATACACAATCCCACATAGCATTATATGCCCGTAGGGACTTCTTTTTCACTGGGCAATAAAGTAGGGGGGTGGATTTGGCTATATACACCACAATGTAGTAACCTGTGGATGCTATACAATTGCTTACAAATTATACCTTTGTAAAAAAAGGTGCCATCTATCAACCAAATGGCAGCACAGCTTAGATCGTACAGATAATTTACTGTGCTGAATACTATCACCATGTTCTCACCAGTAGCATCTACTACACATTTGTCAATAAATGTGCCACTCTTAACAGGGTAGTCCTGTATGTTTAGTGTTTGTAAATTGAGGTTTGTCCTGACATTTGGTGTTGTAGTCTTTCTTCACACTCTTCCCAGCTGCTGCAATAAAGCTCGTCTGCTAGGTAGATCGGGCACAACATCTAAGGAAGTGGACGCTAGTGCGTCCTCTTCAAGTAAACAGGGTGCATCCCTGGACATAGCTGCTCTGTTCTTTAAATCAGCACACATTCTATATCTTTCAGCCGCCGTGGCATCACCACTGTATATGTGTGCAACTGTTTTGGAAAGCTGTTCACCATTAGGTACAGGGGTTGTAATCAGCCTATTTTTACATTTCATTGCAGTCTTCCACTTACAGCACAAGTAATGTCTTTTTGGACTTTTCCGTTCTAGGTGGTAAATGTATCCATCTAGTATAAGCACTTTATTGCCTTTTTGCGATTCCATTGTACTGTAAACAGTGCAGATAATGCCTGGTGAGGGAAAGCACGGAGATGCCATTGCAATTTGAGTACAACTTATGGCATATTAAAGGTGTAGAACCTATTTATTAGGTTGTATTGGGATTTTTTCATTCACAATTTTAAGATTTCATGTTTATTTGCCCATGGGGGAGACATTGCCGCAAAGGCCTCTTAGCTTATATATACTAACTTCATGAGTGCACAAAAAAAGAAAAGAAACAAACAATAGTTCCAATAAACATACAGCAAATCATTGCTAGTATGTTAACAGACAGCACACGTGCAATGATTTCCAAGGTAAACTTTAAAATTAAACAGAGTAGAATTACAAATGAAACCATAGCTGTGAATCTGCTATTATTGTTAAATGTACACATTTGATAATAACTGATGCCTATAACAAAAGCAAACAATAATACAGAACTGCATATTTACCATTTGACAAACTAAACATGGGATAAGAAAAAGGTATCACAAGTTTTTATATGAGTGTGCTTACACACAATATGCATGACATTTTGCTAGTTCTCTTTTCTACTTTACCGATATTTGTATATTAAGATTCATGATCAAACTAATACATGCATCTTTTAATATCTGATAAAGGAATGAATGATAGAACCTTATCTGTTTTTCTAAATAATATATTACAGCCAATTGCCACAAAACGTATTTCAGATATAGACAGTTATTATGATCTTCAAGAAATATTTAAAATGTTCAACTAGAATAGAATGAATTTTAGATGTTGAGAAACTGCATTCCTCCATTTCTCATCCTAATGGCTTAGCATTTCTTAAAGTAATGCTGAGTAGGCATAATCATTTCCATACCTGGTTCATTATTATGAGTGTCAGCTTCTTGGGATTACTTTAGCTAAAAACTACTATTGATTGACAATAGTACATTATTGACCAGATAGAGGTGCTACAATAGAATCTACAACAGCTGTGAGATATGTACACATCTTTGATATAATTTTAGAAGAAACATTTTTTTTTCATTGCAAAGTGCACTTGATGCAGCAAATGTCTACATCAGTGTTCTACTGACAACACTTTCCCTGGGATTCATAAACTCCATGCTGGAATAGTGCTATTCCTGCACAGAGTGAACCGTGTCCATTTCCGCATAGCCCTAACAGCAGCACACTTTGCATATTCATGAAGGTGCGCTACTGATAAGGGCTGTAAGGATACGAACAGTGAATGAGTGCAGGGGGCATGTTCCAGTAGTACTCGCACAGTTAACATGCCCCGTGAACTTTCTAAAAGTATTTTGGCATAATATTAGAGACCTTCTCTAATATTATGCCAGTATTTCAGTGTCCATGGACACTGAAATGAAGTAAATGAGTATTTCAGTGTCTGCGGACATTGAAATACATAGGGGAGCAAGACAGCAATTCCGGCGATGTGTGACAGGTTCTGTCATACACCCCCTGCATTGTAAAAGTACCTTAGAGCCATAGCCCCATACCTCACAACCTGTTAATGCAAGAAATCTGGACATAGGCACAAATAATGGGGGGCCAAAGCCCTAAAAACAGGAACACTTTTTAAATATAGCTCTTACAAACATAGAAAGTTGATAGAAAACAAGTTATGCATTAACATGAATTTTATGAATGATAGAAGTCTGAAGCTCAAATTTATGCCATGATTTCTTGACTGGAGTGCTCAATGACTTGCCAGAAAACCACAATTTGATCAGAAGCAGGCCAAAAATATGAGACAACAATCTGGACATTCTGCAAAAATCTGTGCAGTTGAGAGGTAGCCCTCAACTGTACAGGCTTCCACGGAACGCCCAGATGCCTGCCTCACATGCCTCTTAACTTCCTAGAGCAAGAACGCTTTACAAAGCCATAAATAATGGGGGGACAAAGGCACATAAATAGGGACATGTTTTAAAAAGTGCACTGACAAACCCGAAAGCTGATAGAATAAAAGGTTTGCAGTAGCACAGACTTCCTGCAGGGTATGAAGACTGAAACAGAAATGTCTGCCATGTGAAAGTGCTGTATGGGCAAAGCCCTCAACTGTACAGGTGTATGCAGAATGCCCAGATGCCTGCCTCACATACCCATCAACCTGCTAGAGTAGCAAAGGTGTACAAGGACAAAAAATATTTTTTTACATACTAAGGCATGTTTAAGCATAGCTGAGTGGGTGTGCTTGTTATGGCCCTCTGCCCAGCATTGCTTAAACACCCCAGAGGAGATAAATAAAACTATACAGCTAAAACACCAAAACTGAGGTAGTGTAGTGGTTAGAGTCCTGGCTTTACATGCAGGCATTTATGGTTTGAGTACCAAGACAGGTAATTTATTTTTACATGGGAAAGCAGTGTTAAAATTATTATTTTCATCTTACCATATGTAGTAACTGATTTTTGTCAACTAGGGTAGTGTATCTGGTGTAAAATGGAAGTGTGAGTGCATATAACATGTGAAACCACCCATGTATACACAAGTGTCTCATACAGTATACTCATACCCCTTATTAATGTAATGAAAGCACATGGAGGGATGTCATGTAAAATAAATCATATGCACTAACTAAATGAAGTCATTATTCTGATAATGTTTTTAAAAATAAAAAGTGAGCAATGGTTAGCAATGCTCAGCTATGCATAGCAGGTTTAAGTATTGCTTAGATGTAAATGCTAAACAGCAGGTAGTTCAGCTAAGCAGTTTTATGTACTGTTAAGCAGTGCTCAACAATTACCCCTTTAAGTACTGTTCAACTCAGGTTAACGGATCTGTGCACTGCTTAGCAGAGCTTAAAATTTTCAAAATGGTCTAATGACAGCATAGGGCAGGAATATTGTCTTATTTAAATGGCATGGGTGGGAATACAGCCAGAATCTGTAACAGTTCATCTGTGCAGGTACTATGGTTGGTGTAGGTAAAGGTGCATGCTTTCAGGGGCAACACTGGAGCATTCAGGAGTCCAGGGTCATGGCTGGAGTCCTTGTAGAAAACCATGATGAGAGGCTGCTGCAGGGTCAGTACCAGGGCTCACAATACAAAGTGGAGGCCTGGGACTGTCTCGCACATGATCTCATCAGTGCTACTGGCATCCCCCAGACTGGTGAGCAAGTACGGCACCACTATGCCAACCTAAAGAGGAGGAAGAGGGCACTCTTGGCCCAATGGATCCAAGATGCATGGGCACGAAATGCTCCAGTAGTAAGTATTACTATCAAGTAGTTTGTAGCAAATACTAGCCTGTGAATGTGATAGACAGGTATGCATAATGTTTGTTTTTCTCACCTACAGCTGCAGCAGAGAGGGCTAGTAATGTCAAAGCCCATGCTGACAGACTGCTGAGGCTGCACATGCAGGATGTTGAGTACAAATCTATTTTGCATTATATTGTGCAAATAGCTAAGAAGGAGTACAGTGCTTGCTGCTAGTAGGTATACTGTTACTGTGTTAACTGAATAAATAAAAAAGTTTGTCTGACTAATTTTGACGTGTAATAAAGATCCCTAAAAAACTGTTGTGTTTACTCTGGTATGTTGTTGTAGACATATAGAATGTATACACTTTAAGATGTTATGTATAAATACTATGGAATTCATTCAAATTTATTTGAAAAAAAAATTTTGAGAAAAAAATTTAAGATGTTATGTATAAATACTATGGAATTCATTCAAATGTATTTGAAAAAATTGAGAATGTATACAGGTTCTTCACAGCAAATATGGTTGTGACAGTATACATTAACTGAGGTTGTTCTGTGAACCAGCTAACAAAAACTGTAGATGCTGGAGCTATAAAACAAGATATAAATGAAATGTGACATATATACTACACTAAGCTCTGAACCCTGAATAATAATGTGTAAAGTATCAAAGTGTGTTCCATTCAGCATTGCCTTGTGTTAACATTTGCTTTCCAGATTGTCATAATCCAAAGGCTTAATGCACAGTACAATAACTATCTGTCATGCATGCATCACAGGATTGCAAGTTCGGACTATCTAACCAAGAAACTATTAGGCAAAAACCAATGAACCAAGAAACAACATTTCCCCAGTAGCTCAGTCTGATGCGAAATAGTTTAGTTGTTAATTTAGCACACCCACACATGATTTGAATCCAGGGAGTGGCACTAAAATGTGTGCATATCTACACATAAGGAATCAGGAATAAATGTAAAAACTGTCAGGTAGTGTTAACAGATATTTTCTCCACAGGTTTTACAGGTAAGGAAATGTTGGTAGTAGCTGCCTGAAGGGTATAATAATTAACTGTGTGCAACTGTTCAACCATCCCAATATATGACAGCAGGATAGGTACATACAACATGGACTCTTCCCGATACATATCTCTCAAGTGTCACAGTGTCATGGGTAGTGGTCACTGCTGCCAATAATCCTGGACACAGATAGGAAACCAGTTGAAATATGCCAGTAGCACACTCACATCACAGCAGTTCAGGGTATCCCTTCTGTGCCAGATATGTAACCCTGACATGTACGAGTCCCCTCTAGTCATGTACCCACAGTTGAAGAACACAAATGGCACCACAAACTGCAACAAAACCAGTCAAGGCACCCACAGTTTCACCTTTAGAGTTATTGACCATATTCCAAAAGATTTAAGGGGTGGACCAAGATCCCTATTGTTATAGGAAAGGGAATTAATGTGGCAGATCTATTTGCATGCTTGCCACTACCTTGGCATTAATGATTGTTATTCGATGCAGTGCCTTTTAAAACTCAAAAAACTTGAATAAGCAGTTCATAATATTTATGGTTAATGGTTACTGTAGGTTAGTGTGGTAAACAACTTATAGGGTGAATGTAAAGGCTGAGTTTTACTTATTTGTAAAGAATAGAGTCTTGTGTTAATCAATTTCATTATTATGCATTTTTTTTTTAAATTTCACAGTACTATGTATGTTGTACATCTAACGCACTAAGGCTGTAAGCAGTATTGACTGTTAAGCTGATGTACTTTTGCAAATTCAGACCCATTTACCAATGACAATTGATATTCATTAAGTAACTAAGTCAACAGGTGAATGAAGGGGGAAGTGTATTTAAGCAAGCTTGCATTTGCTGTTAGTTGTCTGAAGAAGTCTAGTTATTTAACTAGATGAAAAGCACTTAACTTCACTTGTTGGTATTGCTACTGGTTTTATTTTTGTTATTTTAATAAAGAGCTGAAGAGTCTGAGGTGCTGTCTATTCCTGCCTTGACTTATTATGTACCCACAGTTGTCACAGTTTGCCCCATACCATTCCAGGCTGACAGTTTAATAGATATGATTGTGCTACAGAAGCTATGGGCCATAGGCGGATGTAAAGTGAGAGCAGACCCATAGAGTATTGAGCAGTACTGTTGTGGAAAATAGAAGCATAAACAGTTGTTAGTGGACTTTTTGTCTCTCCCCCAACCACTTATTTGGATCAATACTATAATTCATATACTACAGGCATGTTGTCCTCCAAACCTAATGTTGGGACTTGTATTCTATTCTATTATTGCTCATATATTTGATTGGTTGCATGTTAACATACTTTGTTCAAATACCATTGTTGGTGCCCTGTTGCCGTCAATGTTACTGGCATGTTGTTACGATGCATACTGTTGTTCCATTTATGCATTTGTTCATTTTGCTATGCAACTGTTCTAAATCTGTTTTATGGGGTTAATTGGAACATCCTCGCATGCTGTTATAATTAATCTTGAAATGTGTTGTTCATGACTAACCAACATATTTTTTAAAACCTCAATACCATAGCACGTTTGGGAAGGCAGATCCTGTTGGTTCCACCTGTCCCGCCTCATCTGGCCATGACACTGGGCACCAGCACATCTGAGACCCAACCCTAGACTTCCTTGTTCATTAGTCCTGCACCACCTTTGGGTGGAACTGCCTCAGGGGATGACTCCCATCCTCCCCACTGGAGCAGGTACAGACAGGAGCCTGTCACCTGCAGTCAGTTCCGGGGTTTGTTGCATAGCGCCATCCAAGCAGAGTTGGGTGGGCAGCTGAGTCAGATTGAGGGCTGCCTTGTACATCTCAAGGGGCAGGCGCCCCTCATGTCCAGTCTCCAGCACAGCCACCTTTGGAGCCATAAAGGAGCAATGGTGACTGCCCATAGGTGGGGACCTCAGTCCTACTGTATCCATTTGGAGGCTTAATGGGCTTCGGATTCCCAACCACCCTCCCAGTCAAAGGTGTTTACCCCCCTCATGTGTCATATACTGCCCCTGTCTGCTGTCTTATCTATCTTTGTCTGTCTGCAAATGCAACCAATCCTACCCAACCTACCTTCCCAAGCATACCTACAGCCCTTTCCCAACATCCCACTCCCACTTTCACCTTAAAAAAAGGGCATCAGGCCTGAAAAAAAAAAACATTGCCCCAAACATAGCTCTATATTTCACCCCATATACAGTGAAACTGATCAATCAACCCACAGATTATTCTGCAAATGTCTGTCGCCAACACCCCTCCCTGTGGGGTGTGAGGCTGTAAATTCCAAATTCTACACATTATTCACAGCTGTTGCTGCAGAAGAAATGTAGAGCTATGGTCCATTCCTGCACCCATCCTGCACATACCTAGCTGCTTTTCATAACGTTTTACCCTCTTCTTGCTCCATTTCACAACTTTCATATCACCCATTTTTTTTTCTTAAAGAGACTTAGCATGGGTGTAAACGGTGCTAAGTGAAGCTAAGAGGACATAACCATCTGTTAGCATCGCTTAGCTCTGTGCAAAACCATGCAAACCCACTTACAGCAGTTTAAAAGTGCTTAATCACTCTGTCTCCATCAGCCCTTGTTCTGCCTAGCAACAAAATAAGCAGCCCTGCCAAGTCTCGACCCCAGGATGCTATGCACTACAATCACAGCAATGTACCACTACACAATCTGCAGTGTGGGACTTTGTTATGCTTTTACAAACATATCATTCATTCTGGTCATTTAACATTAATGAAAAAAGTAATGACTGCCAAGTGTGAAACCCAGGACTCTGTGCACAACAATCACAGCAGCATACCTCTACACCATCTGAGCTGTAGGAGTTTGTAATGTTTTTACAAGCATATCATGCACAACAGTCATTCAACATAAGGGGGAATTATATATCCATAGTACTGTTATATACATATATATGCATATATAGATACCAATCTCTCTCTCTCTCTCTCTCTGTATATATATATATATATATATATATATATATATATATATATATATATATATATATATAAACTAACCTCTTACCGCAACACATCTGCAAAAAGCCTGATAAACTGGGGGGATAAAGGGCAAACAATAGTGACATCCTTGAAATATGGCTGTCATACATGTAGAAGTCTGCTAGAGTGGCATGGTTTGCTTTAACATACAATTCCAGATCGATTCCAGGTCTGGAACACAAATGAATACCATTATTTACTGATGTCAATGCTCACATCATCCCAGTGATTTCTCAGAAAGCCACAACTGTTGCGGCCAACAGATAAAACAAATGAGCCATGCATCTTGACAGTGTCTGGACATCTGGATAGTGGAGAGGTATGACCGCAGTCATGTAACAGAATGGAAAAACACATAACAGCTGCCAACTATGTCATCAGCACCTTCTGAACCACACTAAGACCAACACGTTATTAACCCAAATCAGCTCTGGGCAATTACCCATGTATATCCAAATATATCATGCACTACAGGGATGGAACTGTAGGGAATAAAGCAGATAGTGGTGCAAAAATGTCTGCCCATAACCATTTGCACCATAGTCACAGCAACATACCAGTGCCCCAAATGAGCTCTAGAGTAGAATGACTGTTTGAATGAACATATCCTCATTCCCAGTCACACACTGCACCAACATATACTGGCCCAACTTACAGTGTACTGGGAATCTTGAGGTGTTGCAGGACATTTCTCAGTCTGCCCCCACAAACTTACACACCTGATAGACTACCAGCAGCCATAGATTCATGCACAGTCAGATAGAAAAAGGATCTGTGACACTCATGTCTGCTGCTCACCCTACTCAGCCCAACAAACATCTACACATAACACTGCTGCAGTCTGTTCACAATGGGCAGACATACATAATTCTTATATGTACAGATGAGACCATGGCCATGGCCACTGCTGCATACCATTTCTAGGAGTCTGCTAAGTCAATGGGATGATACCTTGAGTGCAGTCACTAAATAATGATATCACATACCTCTGACCCTCTTACTGCAAGACATCTGGACAAAGCATGACATACTTGGGGGACAAGGGGCCAGAAAGAGGGACATATTTCACATAATGGTGTTACAAACTGAAACAGTTGCCAGTGTCACAGGTTTTATTGTAACATAGCATCAATGAAGGATATGATGTCTGAAACAACAATGGATTTCAACAGTTACTGACTACAATCCTCACATTATCCTACTGATTCCACAAAAACGACATTGTTCGAGGAACAAACCAAACATAACAGGGAAACCTCTGGGCAGTTTGTGGACTTCAGAACAGTTGAGAGGTATGTCATAGACATATCACTGTCAGGCATTACGTCACTCAGAAAATGCATGCCCAGATTAACCCTGTTAATCTATCAACCCTCTATTTGTATAACAGCTCTACTGACTTACAGTCTGTACCCAGTTCTGGAGCTTTGTCCACCATGTTGTTGGGCTGTCTCTACATGTCCTGTCCTGAGAGGTATTCACACCTACTGTCTGTGAAGCTGTAGCCCCCACACCTCCATAATATCCTCCACACAGGCAAGAAAAAGGGGCAAGGCCCACATGATGGCCATAATTATAGCACTGTGTTTCTATGGCATTGGCAAATGGAAATACAACACAGCTGCTCTAGATGCCAGTAACAAGTGGGAGACACCAATTGGTGCATAAGTCATCATCTGCTCGTGAGCAGTACCTACAAAAGGCAAGTTGCTACTTATGAAACACAAGTCTCAACCCATCTACACAAAGACAGACTGTAACTACACAAATCTAACCATTTGCCTTGTTGAGAGGAAACTCTTGAACACTATAACAGGTATGTTAATAATCATGTAAGCTTGTAATAGAATGCAGAAGGAGGGATGCAATGATGTCAAATGGGACATTAAATACTAGGCCACAACAAGACCTGCTGGACTCAAATGCTGCTGTTGAGCACCTATGGCCATTCCCACTTGCTCTATCTGCATTGACATGGAGCACATCTCTGGCCCCTGAGTCGCCCCAGCAAAGGTCAGTTCATGTATGACTACTAATGGAGTCTCTGTTGTCCAATACTAAGTGTGTCACTATTAGGCCAGCTACCTGGGATGTTGTAATTATTCATATGTCACCTGTGAATGCTACTTTGATACATATGCTTGTCTTACAATTGTAATTGATATATATAGGAGATGTGCATACTATATGACAGGTGCAGATGTGTGTGTTGAACTGTATAATCTACTGAGCCCCTACCTGACAAGTGTCCAGAGTTTTGCAGACTGACCATAAGTCTGACTCATTTTTGAGGGCAATGCCTCAGACTGTTGTGTATTGTCTGGCACATCACTGGTAAACCATTAAAGACTGAAGTTATAGCATATTAGCATATATTTGACTGTCAGATGTCATATCTTGCAAAGTAGACCTGTGAATGTGACACCATCTTTGCTGGCAACTAAGTGTGTTTCAGCTAGATTCATAAAGTGACACTATTTACTGGCTTTTGCCCACCACTGATGTGTGCTTTTGTACAGATGTCTTGCTCTAACAGGTGTCTTACCATGAAACCCATATCAATGCATGCATACCTTGTCCTGTAGGATGCCAATATTTGTGCAGTTACTGACACCTGCTTTCTAGCTGTGGAGAGCACACCAACATTACCAGGTCACTCATTCCATCATACATTTAGACCCCAAATGGAGGCCTGCAAAGCCACAGGAGGTGGAGTGTTGAATATTAGCACACACATTCACACTCTCATGGTGGCAAAACATTATGACTCACGGGTGACATCCCGAGTGCAGTTAGTTGACAAAACACCTACTCAAATCATAGCTCACTGCAGGCCTCCAACCATAACTTTGGACACCCACCGGCCACCGCACCTATAGGGACCTGCTGGAATCTGTCAGGATTCTATCATCTATCTTGCTCCTGGGTGACTTCAAATATCCAATCACAGTGTGCATGACCTATGCCACAAGAACATGAACGCACATAGATTCCTCAGCTTTGTCAATGGCAATGCAGTGGATCAGCCAGTCAACACTCCTACTGCAGGTGGAAATATTCTGTACTTGGTCCTAACTAGCATGAGTAGCCACTGTACCACTCCTACAGTGCCATCCTCCTTGGTAATATCTGACCACATAGCCATCACTGTTCAGCTAACCATCTGCCTTGCCCCCTTTACAGTGTCAAACAAAATAAACTGTACACAAATGACTATAAATCCCCTCAGAGCAGGTAGAAGTAGCAGTACAGCCAATGTCCCATTTGTTGGAACTAGCAGTAGTGTCCAGGCCCACACCACAATACTATGTGGGCACCTACATAGCTGTATGGGCACAGCAAGACCTGGTTAGGACAACATCATCTCCCTTGAGGTAGGGTAAATGCCTGTGGTGGACAGCAGCAATACACAAATACCATAATAGGTGGAAACAATTGCTGGATGGGCCAAAAAGGAAAAGGTGCCTCATTGGAAGCAATGTCACCTCGGTCTACACAAGCAGATAAGGGCACAGATGATGTACCCTAAGGCTGTCTTTGAGTGCAAATTGGACACATCCAGTAAGGCAAATCACCAGGCCTTCCACACGTGTCTGCAATTCCAAAGGCAACACACAAATCTGCTCTGTAGTGGTGTTCAATAACACCACATACACATATGCCATAGATAGAGGCAATCGGCTGCAGACAGGTAAAGTGTAAACATCACCACCCCTGTCCCCCCACTGGCAAACATGTGAATGTGCAGCACCTGCCCCCCTCCTCTCATCATCAAGAAGCAGGTCTGTAATGCCCTCTCAAAGGCAATGCACTGAGTTCTCCATAGGCCTGATACCATCCCTGGCTGCATCCTACATGAACACAGGCATCGGCTCTCAGATCCATTCCACACTGTAGTCAACCACAGCCTGAGCACCAGAGTCTTCCCATCTACACAGAGGACAGCCTCTGTCATCCCTATACACAAAGAAGGAGCAATCCACTGACCCAACCAATATTATGCACATCAGCCTAATTAGCCTGCTCTGCAAGAGCATAGAAGGCAATATCAAGGACATTATATACAGGGACATCGGCAACATCAAAATGCCAGGGCCCACACTATGGTAATGTCAAAGGGAGATCAGGCCTGTTAAACCTGTTCGACCTATCTGAAGTGGTCAACAAACACAGGGATGAGGAGAAGATGGTGAACAATGCCTGCCTTCATCTAGTCCAATCCTCTCATACTAATCCCCTTGCAGAGAGGACACATAAGCCTACACAGCTAGGCACCAACCTGTAGGTTACCAGATGGGTAGCTAACTGGCCCAATGATAGTAGCCACTCAGTCAAAGTACCAGAACCCACCTCTAATAGTAGATTCATCCACAACGGTGTACCTTAAGGATTGGTTGGAGGCCTCTACTGTTTGAGATATACATATCTGAGGTACAAGACAAAAGGAGTGGTCTGTGGCTGTCCAGGTGTGCAGATGCCTGCAAGCTGGCAACTTTCTTACATTCCCCTACTGATGTGAGCATCCCCCAAGAGGCACTCACCCAATTACTGACTGGTGCAAAAGTATTACCACAAAATGAATGCCAGGAGAGGCATCATTCCCCCTTCTATGGCAGATGTCATCCACACTAAGTATGACCGTAATAATGTACTGAACATGCATTCAGGTCTGAGATGACTTGTGCACTGAGGTTGGTATCAACCTGATAGTTTCCCACCATCTGGGCACCATTGTATGGAAGGCTGTCTACATGGCCCACCTCACAAATATGGGTATGTCATAGGTAGATGTAAAGTGAGGAAAGACCTCTAGATTACTGAGCAGTACTGTTGTGAAAAATAGAAGCCTATACAGTTGTTAATGGACTTTTCTACTCTCCCACCACCCCTCATTTGCATCACTAATTATTATTCATATACAATGGGTATGTTTTTACCAAATCTAATTATGGGATATGTGTTACATTATTGTTCATATAATTAATTGTTTGCATATTAACATACCTTGTTCAAATACCATTGTTGGCTGCCTGTTGCCATCATTGTTACCGGCATGCTGTTGCAATGCTTACTGCTGTTCTAGTTATGCATGTGTTCTGTTTGCTATGCAACTGTTTCACATCTGTTGTTTTGGGTTAATTTGAACACCCATGCATGATGTTAAAACTAAAATTTAAATGTTTTGTTCATGACTAACCAATATATCCTGCAAAACCTCAACAGCATAGTATGTTTGGGAAGGCTGATCACAGTGGATCCACCTGTCCCGCCCCATCTGGCCATGGCACCGGGTCCTAACATGTCTGGTACCCACCCTGGAACTTCATCTTCTGCAGGCCCTGCACGACCTGGGCACAGGCATAGAGATGAGTCCATCATCCACCATCAGTTCTGGGGTATGGTGTACAGTGTCATCCGCTCTAAGTTGGGTGGCCAGCTGTACCAGATGGAGGGCCATCTGGCACACCTTGAGGAGCAGGATGCCTCACCTGTCCAGCTCCTGGCACAACCACAGCCCCAACGGTGGTTGTGCCAGTGGCTGCCCCTCCTGTCCAGACCGCAGCACAGCCACAGTCTGCATGCAGTCATGACTGCCTGTGGGTGGGGATGTCAGTCCCACCATATTCATATGGGGGTCATGGGCCTCTGATTCCAAACCACCCTCCCTGTCCAAGGTGAATACCCCCAACATGTGTCATCCACTGTGCCTGTCTGCTGTCTTGCCCATCTTGTCTGTCTCCTACCCAACTTACCTCCCCAGACATACCTACAATCCTTTCCCGACATCCCACTCTCACCTTAACAAAAAAAAGGGCATCTGTCCCCCAAAATATATCACCCCATACATAGCTGTCCATTTCCCACATGTCCACTGGACACGTAATCCGGGCCAATTGGCTTGACAACACATTTCTGTTGTCCTCTTGTCTCTCTCTGGGGTTTGAGTGTCCAAATTCACCTTGAAATTCCGTACAAATGCACAGCTGCTGCTGTATAAGAAATGGACAGCTATGGACCTTCCCTATATCAGTCCTGCACATCCTTAGCTACCTTTCATATTGTTTTTCTCTTTGTGTGCCCCTTCTTCACCAATTTCCTATAACCCCTTTTTCTTTTCTTTTAAAGGAATTAGCATTGGTGTAAATGGGAATAAGTGAGAGTAAGTGAGTTTGCACGATGTAAGTGAAGCCAAAACAGATTAGGCATCTCTATGGTTAACCATATTTTGGCATTGCTTAGCATTGCATAAACCCACCCAAACCCACTTAAAACTGCTTTAATCACTTTGTCTCCATCAGCCAGTGTACTGCCTAGCAAGAAAATAACCAGCTCTGCCAACTTTCAAACCCAGGACCCTGCATACTATACGCCAAGCAATGTACCTCTACACCATTTGAGGTGTAGGGATATCTCATGCTTTTTCAATCAACAGTATGAACAAAGCTCTGTGGAATCACCCAGGTTATATATATATATATATATATATATATATATATATATATATATATATATATATATATATGTGTGTGTGTGTGTGTGTGTGTGTGTGTGTGTGTGTGTGTGTGTGTGTGTGTGTGTGTGTGTGTGTGGAGATATATATATATGAAAAATATATTCAAAAATAAAAAAAAAAAATATATATATATATATATATATATATATATATATATATATATGTGTGTGTGTGTGTGTGTGTGTGTGTGTGTGTGTGTGTGTGTGTGTGTGTACATAACATGTAGTGTGGTCATACCTCAGAACCATACCTGTCAATCTCTTAGTGCAAGACATCTGGGCAAAAGCTGTCAAAATGGGGGGACAATTGGCCAAAACTATGGACATAATTTAAATATTGCTATTATAAATCTAGAAAGTAGCTAGAGTAACAGAGTTTGTTTCAGGATACATTTTCTGATGGATATGAGATCTGAAACTTAAATGTATGTCATCATTTACTGAAATAAATCCTCAGATCATCACAGTGATTTACCAGACAAATACAAATAATTTGTGGAGCAGACCTAAAATATGAGCAATAAACCTGGTCATTCTGAAACAATCCAACATGTTAACAGGTATGCTCAGAACCCCTTAATGCAACAAATCCGGACCAAGCCTGACAAAGTGGAGGAGAAAGCCATGAAAATAGGGACATATCTGAAATACTTGAGTAGATAAGTTGAGACAGTTGCTGCAGTAACAGTCTGTTCTAACATATATTGACTGAAATAGCACAAGTGCAAGACTTGGTTGCTTATCATTAGTTAATGACTTAAATCCTCACATCATCCCACTCATTTGTCAGAAATACACAACACTTATGGGGACCAGACCAAAGATATGAGCCAGACAACTGGACATCCTGCACATATCTGGAGATAACATGACATTAGGGAAACTACCCTGAGCTTCTAAGCATGTCACCAAGCACCTTACACACTACAGTCAGACTGACACAACACTATCCCAAATCAGCTATGGTGAATTACACATGCATTTGCAAATATATCAGGCACTACAGGGATGTAACAGTATTGAAAAACAGACACCGGCATGAAAATGCATACCCACAACCAATTTCACCAGTTACAGTGACATACTGTTAAGCCAAATGAACACTAGAGTATAATGACTGTGTGAACAGAAATAACATGTTTGCCACTCACACACTGCCCCTACATATATTGGCCCAAGTCACAGTGTAGTAAGAATCCTGAGGTGATACGGGACATGTCTGAGTCTGTCCCTACAAACATATACAGCCGATAGACTGCCAGAAACTGGAGCAGCATGCACAGTCAGATAGAAATGGTGACATGACACTTACATCTATGCCCCTCACTACACAGCCCAACTAACATTTGCAAACTACACTGCTACCATACCTCTCAACCTCTTAGAGCAAAAAATCTAAACAAAGCCTAAAATGATGGGGGGACGAATTGGGACAGATTGTAAATATTGCTCTTACAAACTTAGAAAGTTGATAGAATAATAGGTTTTGCATTAGCATGGATTTTTCTGAAGGATGTAGTGTCTTAAATGCAAAGTACAGATTTTAGGAGGAATACATCAAAAATATGAGGCAAAAATCTGAACATTCTGCAAGATCTGTACAGTTGAGAGGTATGATTGTTACACAGTCCTGACAGTCTGATAACAATTACCAGACATACACAGACCTCTCAACTGTACAGATTCCCATAGAATGTCCAGGCTTTGTTCTCATAGATACAACCTCTTACTCACAACATGTCTGGCATTCTGCTACATCACCAAGATGATATCAGGAATGAAGGCACTAAATACTGATATAGCATAACTATCAACCTCTTACTGCATGACATCTGGACAAGGCCTTACATAATTGGGAGATGGAGGCCCAAAAACAGGGTCATATTTGAAATATTGCTGTTATAAACTGAAAAAGTTGCTGGTGTTACAGGGTTTGTTGTAACACCTCTTTTCTGAGGGATATGAAGTCAGAAACACAAATAGGTTTTAGCATTTACTGACTGCAATCCCCAGAGTATGCTACTGATTTGCCAAGGACAGGAACTGTCTGAGGAACAGACCAAACATAAGAGTGAAACCTCTGGTCATTCTGCGGATAGCCCTACAGTTAAGAGTTATGTTAACCACATAAAACTGCCAGACTTAAAATCATGCAGAAAATCCATGTCCACACAAACCCTTTTAAACTAGCATGAATCCAACTGTATAACAGCAATACTTATATTCTGCACCTAAGTCTGGAACCGTCTCCCCAATTTTGTTGGGCTGTCTTCACATTTGTTGTTGTAAGAGGTATTTCCAACTACCCTCTGTGATGCTGTTGTCCACAAACATCCATGATGTCCTTCTCACAGGCAAGGAAAAGGGGCAATGCCCCCAAGAAGTACTGAATTATAGGATTGTGTGGCCATGCCATTGGCTATAGGTATAACAACACAGCTGTTCTGCATGCAATTAGCAAGTGGGGTACACCAATTGGTGCACAGGCCATCACTTGCTCATGAGCATTAACTACAAAAGGCAAGCTACTGCGTGTGTGAAGCAGGTCTCTACCCCTACATGTATATATATATATATATATATATATATATATATATATATATATATATATATATATATATATACATACACAGAGAGAGATGGACAGACAGAAACAGTGACAGAAACAGAAACAGAACCAACAATACGTGGGAAAAAAAGTATGTAAAACAAGTAAGCATGTACTGGAATGCAGTAGGGGGTATGAAATAATTGGAAGTAGGATGTTAAACAAATATGTCTCAACAAGACTTGCTCTACAGATATATTTCTGATCAGCACCTATGGCCATAGCATCCGAGTCTGTCTGCTGTGACATACATCACAGCTCAGATCTTTGAGTCACTCCAGGAAAGGATGGCTCACATATGACTACTACTGGAGTGTCTGTTGAACAATACTGACTGTGACACTGTTAGGCCAGCTAGTGGGATGTCGTAAATATCCATATGTTACTTGTGAATACAACTATGATACACATGTTTTTCTCACAAATCTAAGAGACGTATACATGGTATGTGCATAGTAAATTACTATCGCAGACATGTCTGTTGAACTGGATGTGATATACTGAGTTCATACCATTCAACTGTCCAGTGTTGTACACACTGACTATATGTGTGCCTCATATTTGTAGTCATTTACTCATAGAGTTGTATTATGTCTGGCTAATCATTGGTAAATCTGTGAAGACTGACATTAGAACATAATAGCATACAAATGAGTGTTGGACATTCTCCAGGGTATTTCTGTGAATGCAAAGCCTACTGTTCTGTCAACTGACTTGTGTGTTACAGCAGTATTAGTAAAGTGTCACTAATTTTGGGCCATTGCCCCCCATGTATGTGTGTCATCCTCCAGTTGACCTGCTCTAACAGGTTGAGAGGTATGACTGAGCAGCAAGAGTGTAAATACAATGTGCCATACTGACATAGAACAGAAATGTATATCAGGTATTACCTGTGCACATGTATGTATGAGTAGGTGTGGCTGGAAGCTCAAAACAACAGACATGAGATGCAAAACATCAAGTAAATAAGCTGTGCATGTTGTGCACATGTATAATCTTAGTTTCTGTGCATCCAAAAGACATACATTTCTCCAGATACTGGTTGTTGCATTGTACTGATACAGACATAGGTACTAGAATAAGCATGATTATCAGGTTGAAAATGGAGAGATGTCCAACTGTGTTATGACCTTGTGTCCATGCCCAATACAAACAGCTATATGAGCACCTACATAGCTGTATGGACTCAGCAATATGTGACTCATAAAACCTGCCTTCACCAAGGTAGAGTAATGCTCTTTACTGGACAGCAGGAATACAAAACCACATAACTGGTCACTATATTGGCAGTACAGGGCCAATTAGGAGTAGGCACCAACTTGGAAGCAAGTAAACCTGTGTCTGAACAAAAATATAAGGTCACAGGTGAATTACTGTAAGTCTAAATATGAGTAAAAATTGGACACATCCACCAAGGCCAATCACAAGGCCGCCTTCACATATGTTTTCAATTTCAGAAGCAACTACCCAACCCACCCTGTACTGGTGATCAATCACACCACATACACACACAACACAGCTATAGCCAACCCACTGCAGACAGATTAAGGGAAAACATCACCCTCCTGTCCCACCATCAGTATATGTGGATATACACAGCACCTGCATCCCTCCCCTCATCATCAGGGAACAGGCCCATAATGCCTAATCAAAGCCAACAAAAGTAAGTCTCCATGGGACCTGAGAATATCCTTGCCTGCAGCCTACATGAACTCAGGCATATTCTCTCAGCTCCATTACACACTGTATGCAAGCAAAGCCTGAGCACCCTTGCCATCCCATCTGCAAAGAAGACGGCCACTGTCATCCCTCTACACAAAGGTGAATGATGAATGGTGGATTATGCAATTTACTGGCCTTCTTTGGGGGGAAACATGACACATTCAGACCAGGAGTGCAATGCAAGCTCATACTGTGCTGATAGATGACAGCAGTATTACGTGGTCGTAAGTGGTAGCTCATGCTAGTCAGTGTTGATGTGCAGGTTGTGTAAATAATGTTGACCAACGTATGAGGTCCTGTGGTGTGTTTCCCTATTTATGTCTTCCAAGTGAAATGCAGCATGCAAGACAGCCAGCATACACTGCAGCTGAAACTGCGGCCATTACCAATATGATAATCCAGCACCATGGGGTGATGTTTGACTTTAGCCAACAGCATCTGTGGGAGCAGACCACCCTGTGGGATGAGCTTGCTCACAGAATAGATAACATGGGCCACCATGGGCACACATATGATCAGGTCAGGCATCAGTCGACTGACCTGATATGCCATGCCCAGAAAGGGGCTGCTGCCATGGCCAGGAACCGTACCACCATAGGTGGGGGTCCTGCTATGCAGGCCCCTCTTATAGCAATGGAGGAGCTCCTTGCCAAACTTGGGCAGCCACCATAAGAGCAAAGTCAACCCACACAAGTCATGGAGGTGGGTAGGACCCAGACAACAGGTGAGGAGCATCCAGGTAAGACCCCATTGCACATCAGTGGAATACTATAATAGTCATACTGGCTTCTGCAGAGTATGTAGATGCATATGTCAGGTCAAACTGCATTTGTAGATGGGGTTTTGTAATGCACACAAGTGCACATCTTTGGTGATGGACAGTAAATTGTGTAGTATCTGAGCATGTACTGTACATGTGCAGAAAAGTAACATTCATCTTGTACCAATACCATATGTGAGTCTGCTGACAATATCTCTCCCCCACAACTACATAGGTACCTCTGGTCTGGATGTGGGAATACAGCCTGAAGCTGGTGAGTATGGTATTGTCCTGTTGCGGCTCACCAGTACCTCATTAACCCCGAGTACTGTTCCTTGTCACCTTGGTGCTTACATCCGAGCTCTCTCTCAGGCGCTAGGAATTGTATGCTGTTCCACCCGTGTGCTTTCCACAAGTGCGAGTAACTTTAATGTCACATTTGAGCTGAACTGTTAAAAACTAATTTGAAAAAGTACCTGAAGTTTGTCAGTTACCTTCTCAACTTAGTTTTCAGTGTGTGGAAACATAATGCTCATATTTGAATTTTTGAAGAAAATCGGCTTGCTGTGAATGCCGTATCTTCTTGTAATCACAGCAAGCTGGACATATACACAAGCAACAGACCTCAATCTGTGTTGGGCAATCGAGAAATTAAGACCTTTGAAGGCTAGCAACTGCAGTCCTACTGGCACAAACATACCCGTCTTAAAACATGCATTAAATTCCTTGCATAAAGACATCGATTTAGATAAAATGAGACACTGTACACAGAATCTCACTCTAGTAATTCAAAAGACACTGAAGCATTACGACCTTCACTTTCACTATAGTTTCTATGTTGCTGCGACTGCTTCAGCATCTCAAATGCAAAAATAAAAAAACTTCAGCTTAACTTCTACTGTTAAACTAAACTAAAGTTAACTTCTACTGTTAAAAAAATGAGAGTGTGGGTTACTGTGCAGAAGTTTGCGTGACATGCTCGTTTCCTGTGTATACACACCACCGCCGATCCCCTGCCTTGCACCTCCTGCCTTGGTCCTTGAGAGGCTGAACTCTGCCATGAATGCTGTAGCTGAAACACCCTTTTGCTCCCCATCCAGTGAACAACCGATCCCCTTTCCTAAGGAGAGACAAGAAGGTGAAATGTGCACATACTTCTAGGTAAGCCAGGGTTTGAACTTTTTTGTATTAATTTCTTTCAGGAGTGGGGTGTGCAGCCTGAATGTCAAGAAGGTATTTTGATAAGATAGGGAAATATAAACTAGACAAATTGCAGTATACTGAAGGGCTAATTCAAAAAAGCAGAAGCATGCACAACCGCAAGTATAATGCCAGCTTTTACAACTGCTAGTGCACTTGAATAACGATCGCGCCCCATAATGCTTTACGCAATCGGTAACCACTACAGTTAACCAGCAGAACCAACAGTTTGTGTTACTACAACAGACCTTTTTCAAAGGCAGATCCATCTTATTTTTACAGCACAGTTAAACTCGATGCTTCCACAGCCGTATTAATCTCTCATAATTCATTCACTGTGCAAGTAATATAGTGCTAGCATTTTAAGCTTTTGGTTGATGAAATTAACCCCTTACACTTAATTTATTACAACTTGCTTTATGTAATGAGCAGGGGCTCATTAGTGCAGCACAACACATGGCATACTCCACAATGTTTTGTCAGGGCTTTCAGTTTAACAGTAAATGCTACACAAGTTTCAATGTTATAACAGGCTACCAAGAAGACTGAGCAAACATTTTGAAAAACATCAGCTACTGTCCAGTAATAGCTGCAATGGGTGTTTGCTGGGAGATGGTTCAAGTTTGCAGAATTTTTTTCTTCAGTAGTTTGGATGATGGGGGTCTCAAAGGCTAGTGTACCATCATTTTGAGGCATCAATAATTATGGGGATGTTCTGTGTTAAGTTTATTTTTGAGAGAAAGGCTGCAACTGTTACATATTAGCTTGTGAGTAAGGGTTGAAAACAGTACTTTGGATCTGACTGTCACAGGAAAGGAACTAGCTTTGGTCAGGGTTGGACAATAATGTTCAAGCCTCAGAGAGAGATTAATGTATCTGCATATATTGCTGACTGTAGTTTGGATGCTGTGTATGTTATGTTTGAGCTGAGAATCGAACTAGAAAATCTATTTCTAGTGTAAGTTGTTGGAGGTCTGGCACCATTCAGTGCTGTAAATCTCCACTTGAAAGCTTGCAAACAGCAGTATTACATATTCATTTGCAAGACCTTCACAGGAAGATCTTGGATGCATCAGGAAACATCCTTTTGAGCTGCAGAGAAGTCTTCCCTCAGACAGGCCTATTCCTCTATGTCTTCCCCCCACTGCCCATGCTTCCCAGGGTACTGCTGAAGATAAGTGAAGTGAATGTTCATTCCCATTTGTTTTGGAAAAAATATATATGTAGGTTTTCCACTGAAATTTTTTCAGGAGTCTTCTGGATGTCTTACAGTTCTTTTTTTTTTTTTTTGGCCTCTTCCCCCTGGATGGCAGGGTTTTGGGAACTTTTTATAGTGCAGAGCAAATGGAGTTTTCAGACAGCTTACCCCCGTCCTTCTTTCCTGTCTCTTTTGTGGCATACATTGACTTTCCTGTTTTTGTATTGAGTGTATGTCCATCTGTGGACATCTGTCAGTGCTCTCATTCTCATCTGGGGTACACCATCAGTCCACCTGCAGACATCTGTCAGTGCTCTCCTTCCCATCTGGGGTCCACCGGTCCACCTGCGGACATCTGTCAGTCCACCTGTGGACATCTGCCAGTGCTCTCCTCATCTGAGGTACACTGCATGCCTTTTGTTGATGCTTCTGTTCATGGTGTTCACCTTATGCTGCAGGCAGGATGAAAGGCCCTGACCTTCCCTTTGACATAGGAGTCCTCCAGCCACTTGACCCTGCTTTTCCCCCAGCTAGTTGAGCCCAGGGTGCCAGCTTCATAGACAGTCTGTATGCCATCTGTCTGGTTGGACTGTTACTGTTTTTACATTTGTCAGTTTTCACTACATCTAGTTAAAGCTTTGCTATCGCCTTCACTGCTTCATGTAAGTGTTATGTTTGGCTATGTATCATTTTCATAGTTCTTCACCTGTCATGTATTAACTGTTTGTGTAGCTAGGGACCAAACAGCTGTACAGCTGTATCTAGAGGGATGTGAATTCATACAGACTTACTTACTTGTAAAACTGCATTTGTTCATGTTAGGGTTTTGCTTTTCAGGGTCCAAGGGGCAGTCATGATGTTGTGCCCGAACCAGAAGCTGCATTTTTAGAACAGGTAGTATATGTACTAGGAAATATTACTGTAGGCTTGTTTGTGGAAATGTTTCATTTTGGGTGCATGTATACCTGGACATAATTATGAGGATGTTGCTTGGGAAAATAATTCATTGTGTCTCAGGGAAGTGCTTGGTGCAAACACGGTCTCACTGCTGAAGTGACTGCTGGGCCAGTCTGTGTCATTTTGGTGCCTGTATCTACAGAATGCAAACAACTGGAAGGATTACTGGGGACATATAGAAAGTCAGTCTGCAAATTACATTGGGTTACATCACTTCTGCTTACTTTTATGTTTGAATTGAATTCATGCCATGAGAAAGTAATCATTTTCTCTTGTACCAAAAACTAAATTTTTGATACAAGTATGAGCTGTACTACAGCCGTAAACAAATTTATATGTGGTGAAGGCAGGATACAGTGCATTCAAGAAAGCAAACCAGGGCAAATCTTTATTCAAGGAAGCTCCAAGCCTTTCTCACCAGCATATTGATTTTGAAGTTAAAAAAATCTTTGTTTTGAGATAAGACTTGGCTTTTGGTGTCATACACACAAACAAGGCCCATTGTGCAAACAAAGTGAGGGAGTCACACAAAGATGAAATCAGTACACTGTGTCTATTACCTAGCCTGGGGAAATAATTAATTGTGTAGCAGGGACGTGCTTGTGCATACATGGTCTGACTGCTGAAATGACCACTGGGCAAAATAGTTTATTGTGCCATTTTGGTGCTTGTGCATACACAATGCAAACAACTGGAGGGGTTACTGGGGAAACATAGAAATTAAGTCTGAAAATTACAAATGGTTACATTACTTAGAATACAGCACAGAAATGTAATTATACTGTAATATGCCAGCATATAAGACATCAGATACACCACTGACTAATTAATAGTGTAATGTAAAATAAGCAGACAAGAAATCACTTCTGCTTGTATTATTCTATTTATGATTAGTAGTTGCATGAGTGAGATAAAAGTTATCACTTGTTGACAATTGCCAGCATGGAGCTACCATATTTTTTGTAAATTTTCCTGGCTTTGTCAGTCATGTGTGGAATTTAGGTGGGAGGAAGGGCTCAGTAATATGTAATTGTTATACTATTTTACTGAATTACTCAGGTGTTCTCCTTACTGATAATAAGTCTGTATTACACAACAGCTGAACAAGGTAATATAATGAATGCTTAGTCAACAGGTTATGTGCAGCAATTATCACCTTTGAGCATGCATAACTTTGCAGTACTGAAAGGAAGGTCATTATCACATTAGCAATAAGTGCAGTTACAATACAGCAGTGAGTTATTATCACTTTTCTGGTAATAGTCTCAGCTGCTGTCACTGTTACTCACATAAGTAGAAGTCGTTATCACTTTGACGAATGCACAAGCCAGATTGTGTTTTTTCTCTATTTGTAGTCATTGCAAGCCACTCCCTCCATTCTTCATCAACTAGCTATCCTCCAAAACCTCTGATGTTTTTTCCTGTATATATATATATATATATATATATATATATATATATAAAATCTGTTATATATGTATATATCAGTATGGCAGTGGCCTCTCTTGGGAGATAGGGTGATGCATCTGCATACATTGTCTGTAGTTCATTTAGAGGGGATTTACATGTGCCCTTTCTGTGCCCCCTTGCCAGGTACTGGCCAAGCCCTTATGCACCAAGGTCAGGAAGGTTCCTCTTCAGAGAGTTATGCCAACTTCTCTTGTGTTGGTGGGTGCATCACGGGGGACATACCCAGCCATCCATGGATCTTGTGATCGACCTGGATTGCAGTTGGGAACTTGGAGACTCTTCAGTTCAGCCCCATAGTGCTGCTGTCCTAGGTAGAAATGGCCTCAGGGCTGCCACTGTGATGCAGTGTTTCCCTCCGGAAAAGGACACATGCAAAAAGACAAAGCCTGGGGCAGTTTTAGTCTTTTCACATGTTGTCTTAGGTGAGCTCTCCACTCAGTTTTCCTCCATTCAGGTGTAGTAAATGTATGTAGGTCAGGGCAAGACCCTTTACATTAGCTCCCCCCTTTGAATCCTTATGACCATTGCCGAAAGGACACATGTAAATGGAAAAGGCAGAGGTAAGGCAGAGTGCTGGCACTGCATGCAATCAGGAGTCATTGCTGCTACCAGCAGTCTGAGTACAGGAATGGGATACTTCTGACACCCACGGCCTGAAGTCCTGTGCCTGTCCTAGGCATATTAGTGGAGTGGCAGTCCTCACCATGCTTTTTATCTTTACATGTGCCCTTTCTGTGCCCCCTTGTCAGTCGTTGTGTGTAATTTTGTGTTTTCACAGGTGGTAGGTATGTACCTCCGCAGCATCATCACCACTTATGTACCTTATGAAAAGAATAATGCCCCTGGATGGTCTAACCAGGTAATGCATTATGATATACATATATATGTACTTTTCCAATAGATCTGTCAAACATCAGTAGTAATCTGTTTGCATTTTCTTTCCTGTGCAGGTTCATCTACCTTCTGACACTGACATGGCTTCACGAGCAGGAGAATGACAAGTGAAAGTGTGGGTATGTGGCCATTCCTACATTCACTGGGCTGCCAGCCATGCCTCCATAACTGAAAACCAGTACAACTTGAGCTTCTCCACATCCAGACTGAAGGTATACTGGATTGCAAGAAGAGGTATGCATTGGAGCAGAGTACTGCAGTTGTTGGAAGAGAAGTGTTCCATCTACCCTGAGCCCGACATCCTTGTGCTGCACATTGGAGGGAATGATGTCATCAGTCAACCACTTGGAAGGCTGCGGTTTCAAATCAGAGCAATTTTTGAACACCTGCAGTCGTGGTGGCCATGTTGTCATTTTGTGTGGTCTGACATAATTCCTCGACAGATGTGGAAAACAGCAAACTGTCAGTGGGCAGTGCACAAGGCCAGACATTTACAGAATGGGTTCATGCATGGCTTGATACACAGGGTCGGTGGATCTACAATCTGTCCTGACAGCATCACAACAAAAGATGTTCACCTGTTCAGAAGGGATGGCGTTCACCTAACTGAGGAAGGCATTGCCTTGTTCTTGACTGACCTCCACAATGGCGTGAGGAGAGCTATGCAGGATTGGCAATATGCAGCTTGTAAGAAGAATGGAAAACACCCATGACCAAGTAGTGACCAGTATGGTAAGTAAAACTCTATTATGAAATGTGTTGTGCAAAATATATTTTTATGAGTTTGGCAAATAACTGTGGTAAGAAGCTGGTGAAGATGCTGAGAAAGAACAACTGTTTCAGGAGAGTGCTAGCATGTACAACTGAATATGTATTGTATGTGTATATGTATAGTATTGATAGTTCCAACATGTAAAATATTTGGGCCTGCATGTTGTACACATGTGCAGATATCGATGTTTGTTTCGGACTTAGGTTATGGAAATTATATATTTTTTTCATATTTTGGTAAATAACTTTGCAAGGGAGCATCTGAATGTGCTAAGTAATACCTCATTTTGAAGACAGTACTGATAGTTCTAACATGGTAAAAGAATGGTGTCTGTATGTTGTACTCATATGCAGAAATCAAAGTTTGTTTCGGACTAAGGTTATGGAAATTATGATTTTTTTCAAATTTTGGTAAATAACTTTACAAGGGTGCATCTGAATGTGCCAAGTAATACCTCATTATGAAGACAGTATTGATAGTTCTAACATGGGAAAAGAATAGTGCCTGTGTGTTGTACTCATGTGCAGATATCAAAGTTTGTTTCGGACTTAGGTTATGGACATTATAATTTTTTTTTCATATTTTGGTAGATAACTTTGCAAGGGAGCATCTGAATGTGCCAAGTAATACCTCATTTTGAAGACAGTATTGCTGGTTCCAACATGGTAAAATAATTGTGCCTGTATGTTGTACACTTGCAGATATCAAAGTTTGTTTGGAATTAGGTTATGGAAATTATGATTTTTTTTCATATTTTGGTAAATAACTTTGCAAGGGAGCATGTCAGTGTGCCAATTAATACCTCATTTTGAAGACAGTGTTACTCCTTACAACATGGTAAAAGAACTGTGTCTGTGCACTCTACACATGTACAGATATCATAGTTTGTTTAGTCTTGTACGATTATGAAAATTATACATTTACAATACTTTTCATTATTATGTCCATATTTTTGCAAGGGAGCATGGTGATCACACAAATGATGCATCATTTTGAAGCTGACATTCAGATGCACAACTTCTACACTGATATGTAGGCGCTGTCTGTTACAGGTGATGAGATAGTATGCTTTGTTTTTTATCAATTATGAAAAATAATATATTAATCATATTTCTGTAAATATCTCAAGAAAGGAACATCACACTGTAATGGTTAAGGTATCATTTTAAAGCTGACATTCATACTAACAAATTACATTCAAATTGTATGGGTCTGCATGGTACATTGACCAAGATATTATGCTTTGTTTTTCCAAAAAGGTAAAAAATATGCACAATATCAGCATTCCTTGCCAAATATTTAATAATGACTTTGATATACACTATCAATATTTACACTGCTGGAAAAGTCAGTGTCTGCTGAACAACTTTCACGTTTACATTTTTAGTCTAGCTCTTATAGTTAAAGAGTTATGAACATTTGTTTTCTGTATGGTATTACAAATATATTTTCTGAAAATGAGCTCAGGCTGCACTGTTGTTCCTATGGTGGAATTAAGCAGGCAGCTTTTCCTGAGCTTCCCCGGAGTGAATGAGTTAAGGTGATGCATTTTACCATGCACACAACTGTTACTCTTAGCCATATTGCAATATGTGCATGTTCACTTGTGTTGGGGTTAACTGCATTGCATCAGAGTGGTCATCACAGGGGACTATTTGCAGGAGATGTAACATATCTGTAGCATATCTCACAACCTGTTAGTGCAAGAAATCTGGACAAAGACTGACAAAATGAGGGGACAAAAGGCCAAAACTAGGGGCGTATTTTAAAAGTCCTGTTATACAGTGCATATAAAAAGTGTACACACCCCTGTGAAAATGCCAGGTATTTGTGATATACAAACATGAGGCCACAATAAAACATTTCACAACTCTTCCCACCTTTAATGTGACCTATAACCTGTACAATTTAATTGACTGTACAAGACTGTTACATAGCTGTTGCGTGTGTCACGGTTAGGCCTGAAGAGTATCTACAGATACCTCTACATTAAATGTGAATAGAGGGCTTCGTAAACTGGACCTTGGAACATATACTGGGAGTAACATGGTCTAAAATTGTAAATCACGGTATAGTTCTCACTCAAACATAGACAGGATACTGTTCTCACACACACACACACACACACACACACACACACACACACACACACACACACACACACACTCACATTTTCCAAGACTCAAATTAGAAACCCTACCTATCTAGTTATTGGTATTATAGTGTTATGCAGGTACTGCACTCACCACAGGGCTTGTAGGGTGAAGAGTGTCCCAAGGTACCTGTGAAGTGGATAAAATCACCAGCCCTTGTAATTTATGGTAATGGGAGGTGTACTGCATGAGAAGGGCCTTAAACTACTGTCACCTACATGTTTGCACACTCAAAAGCACTTTTATACTCACTGATGCACAGACACACACACACACACACACACACACACACACACACACACACACACACACACACACACACACACACACATATGTCAGTACTGAGATCCATAGGTTCATAGCTTCATAGGTGTGTACTAGGCAAATGGCCATGGAGCCTTTACAAGCCTAGCACATAGGATTACCCAGGCATCATGCCATGTGAAGTTACTCCCCAATGTGTCTATCGAGCATAGCCACTGGAGTGATCCCCAGGGTGAGATTTCAATTCCCCATCCACTCATCCATATTTCTCTTGCAGAGAACCAGTGAGGTGCTCTGCTTGACATGTGTGTGAAGTCTATTCCATAGTGTGACCAGTCTCTGGGTTATGAACCTGTCCCTCCAGCATGTTCTGCTGATTGTGGAAATGGGGTTGAGGTCTCTGGGGCATGTGGTGTGGATGGATTGGGTTTCTTTAGATGTAGCCTGCCTAACAGAGCTGGGTCAGACATGAACTTGTAACTCAAGCAGAGATTGCCTCTAAATAGCCAATATGAGACAGAGAATAGTTGGAGTTATTGAAGTCTGTCCACATAGGACAATTGTTTAAGGCCTAGGATCTTCTTTGTGAGGTTCATTTGCAGGCTCTCCAGGTGTTGCAGGTGTCTAGTGAGGTACATCCCAAATGAGCTATCGTACTCGATGATTGCCCTAATGAGAGAAGAGTAGAGGGGGACTATGACCTCTTTCTTCTTGGATGCAACACCCTTAGTAATGAGATGTGCCACATAGAAGGACTTTCTGACCACAGTGGCACTGTGGTGGTCAACATAGAGGTCACTGTCAACCTGTGTTCTCAGTTCTTTTATAACAACTTTTTAAAACAATATTTAAATGAGTGCATTAATAGAAATGTGGTTCCGAAAGGACTTAGGGTACATAAGTACCCTAATAATGTAATAGGAGGTTCTTTTTTTCATCAGGAATTGTTAAAAGTTTTTAACCAATGTGGTCTCGAAGTTTTAAAACTGATTATTCAAGAAAATAAAAGAGTGCAGGAATTGTTGCAAAGTGAAATAGAGACTTTAGATCAACTTATTAAGGGAGATCTTATTTTTCAAATTAGGGAAGAAAGGGACAAATACTATAAAGTAAAGGATGATATTGAATGGAAATGCAGCGATGTTATAGAAAGGAAAATAAGTAAATTAAAAAGAGATTTAAACGAGTATGAGAATAACACCCATTATCCCAAACCACCCTTTAAGAAATATGATTATTATAAATATAGTGGTGATACCTTGGATGAAAATTATGAAAATGATGGTCAGGTAGGGGTTCATTTAGAATACGATAGTGAATTCCCACCCCTGAGGAGAAATTCGTTCAATTCTTATAATAAACAAGATGGATATCAAAATTTTCAAAAAAGGGGGGGGAGAAGGGGGAGGGGGAGGTATTAGTCCAAATACACCCCACCCCTGATTCTGAGTTACATCATAATACAACTCAAGTTAATGGTACTAAGCATACTTTTGAAAATTTTACCATCTACAATTTCAGCAATATTATTCCTACTGAAACACATTTTCATTTGTTAAGTAAAGGGTTCAAATTTATTCCCTCTGTTAAGGGTGAATTGGTGAAAACTATTATAGATATGAAGCTTTTCTTAAGGAAAATCAATTTCAGTGTTTTGTTTGCTTCTACCAATTCAAATACTAAGTGTAATCTGCCTCCTCAGGATTCAGTTTTGATTCGTAGAAGTACATACAACCCACCCTTACATCCCCAAATAAAAAATGTTGATAATATGTTGGAAAACGAAATTAGAAAGTTGTATGAAGAAAAGGTTATGGAATTCAATCTTTCTAAGCAGGAAAATCAAATATTATATGATTTAAGCAACAACAGAGATTTGAGAGTAATGAAACCAGATAAGGGGGGCGGTATTGTCTTCATGGAAAATATTATATATGAAGGAAAAATGAATTCTATAATAAATGATACTGTTAAATACACCTTGGTCTCACTTAATGAAATAAATTTAGCATATTGCAAAATTGACAATTTATTAGATAGTTTATTGTATGAAGGATCAATAGACAACAAAACCTTTGAATTTTTGCACGTGGCAAAACCAAGAATACCAATAATATTTGGAATACCTAAAGTCCACAAGAATGCGGAAGACCCTCCTTTGAGACCTATTGTCTCGGCAGCAGGGTCTAAAACACTTCCCTTAGCAAAATTTGTGGACAATAAGGTAAAACACATAAGTAGTGAAAATCCATATATATTGAAAGATTCTTGGGATTTCTTAAGATGCATTGGTTCACAATTATATAATGAAGACCTACTATTTGTCACTGTGGACGTAGTTGATCTTTTTCATGCATACCACACCAAGAAGGCCTTAATATGTTTGAAGAAATGGTTTACAGAGATACAAAATTGACTCAGGCTGAAAAAAGTGTAACTATAAGTTTAGTGGATATGGTATTAAGATATAATTTCTTTACTTTCCAAGGAGAATACTATCAACAGGTCCAAAGCACAGCAATGGGTGCAGCTTGTGGACCTATTTATGCAGATACAGTTTTAGCTAAGTGGGAGGATGAATATATAATCAATTCTATTTACAACAAATGTTGGACATTGTATCGGCGATATTTGGATGATATAGTCATATTTTGGATAGCAGGGGTAGACAAATTTTACGAATTTTTTGACTATATCAACAATTCCACAGATTTCTTAAAATTTACATATACTCTTTCATTGGAGAAGTTGCAATACTTAGATGTTGAAATATACAAGACAGGAAGTGATTTTGCAACTAAGATCTTTAGGAAGCAAACCTTTTGCAATTCCTTCCTTCACTTCACTAGCGCACACCCCTCACACTGTAAGAAAAATATTGTAAAGGGTCAGTTTGTGAGGGGTAGTAGAATGACCAGCGCTAGTGAAGATTTTTTGGCAGAATGCAACTTACTTACCAGGATGTTTGAAGAAAGGGGCTACCCAAGCAATTTCATAATGAAGTTGAGAAATGAGGTGGAAATGGGGAGAAATACCAAATTTCAGCCAATAAAGGGACAAAGCAATATTATCCAAATGGTAGAAAATAAAACAACTTGTAGTGAAAAAGAACCAGGATTTGAACAAGCTTTAATTATGGAATACAATGTGTCCAACATTCGAGTTAGTGAAATATTTAGAAATGAATGGAAAAAATTTTTAGCTTTAACTGATATAAATGGCATCAATCATTTGATGCCAAAAATTGTATATAGAAATTCTAGGAGTATAAAGAATATTTTTGAATCCCAATCAAAGCATAATAGAATAAGTTATGGAATAGATGGACAAGAAAAGAAAGGTAGTTATAAGTGTGGTCATTGCAACCAATGCCAATATATGTCAAATGCTACGGAAATAATTATTCCTAGTAGGAATAACATAATAATAAAGAGCAAAGGTTTTATAATTGTGAGACCAAGGGGTAATTTACATAAGCATTTGTAAAAATGCAATTCCTTCTATATAGGAAAGACTGAACGTACCCTGAGGAGGAGAATATACGAACACTATTATGAGATTTCCAAGGCTAAAGACACTAATGCCCTGTATAGGCATACAAAGGAGTGTGAAGAAGCTGTTTTCAACTTTTTTGTTATTGAACAGGTCAAAAAGGATTTAAGGGGAGGTTTATGGGAAGAAAGAGTAGCCTATAGGGAATTATGGTGGCAAATTTTTCTCAATGCTACAAAAAAACCAGGCTTAAATGATAGTGTTTCAATAACATCAGTACTCAAAATTAAATCTGCTGACATTTAAAAACAATAAACAACAAATATAAAACTTTTACTTGTAATTTGCATTCACGACCACTAGATGGTGTTTTTCATTCATAAAAAGTAATGATTTGCAATGAATTTGTGTCTCATTATCTTAAATAGAAAAGTCTTTTTTCAAATATAAAAGAAAAAATTTATTTTCCTGCACTCTATCAATTTTTGTGATATGAATATCAATTCTATATATCTTGGATATTTTATATTTTAAAAGCGTAATTTTTTATTAACAATATGTAAATTTGGGTCATTTATTTTTAATGATATGTGTTTTTAATATTCATGATAGGCAGTAACAGATTGGTTGTTTCTTGAGGCACATCGACTGATTGGATAATTTTTGAAAAATAACAGTATTTATAATGCATATAATTTATTAATTTAGCATTATCTGATGAAGTCTTTGTCATTGGAGACGAAAACGCAATTTTGTCAAGAGCGTTAATCTGCAGTTTTTATATGTTCGTGTCTTACTTGGTGGAATTAAACAGTGGAACCTTTGCTGGTGTGTTTCCTGCCTTCTACTAGGCTGTTTTGGATTTTTTTCTTGGTTTTTGGTCGTTTTTCTACACTTACTTTTATAACAACTTCTGTGTTCAGTGGACTGTCATTGATGTGGTGAATCATGGGAACCAAGTTGTTAATAAAAGGGATGGTGACACATTTTCTGGCATTGAGCTTAAATCCAGGTTTCTGGCAACAGTTGTCGGTTTCAGTGACGCCTTTCTGCAGGATGTGAACATCACTTGGGGAGGTTATGATAACACTCACCTTGCAGTCATCTGCAAACATTGTCAGCCAGAGTCCATTCATGTTGGGCTGTATATCTGAGGAGTAGATACCAAACATGAGGGGACCCAAGATCAGACCCTGCGGTACTCCACTCATGACTGGTTGGCAGTCTGACATGGAGTCCACTGCTTTCACACTATGGGTTCTATCTGTGAGCCAGTTTGCAACCCACCTAGTGATATAGGGGTTAATGCCTAGCTGAGTGTGTTTGTCTATGATTCCTGAGTGGGGAATGGTATCAAAGTATTAGAAGCCCCACCTATCGTGTTATTTATTCCATAGTTACATAGTTATTTCACGTGGCACAGAGCTTATAGGGTTGCAGAGTGTCTACAGCTACCTCTACAGTGGATGACAATAGTAGGCCTTGTAAAGTGCACATTGGGACATGTACTGAGTGGACCACAACAAAAAAATTGCAAACTCCACCCTCAATGGATAGGGTTCCCACCCAAACACACACAGGATACTGTTCTTGCTGTATATCCACACACACACTTGACAGGACAGAGATTAGAACCCCTACCTATCTAGTTATTGCTACTAGAGTGTCATGCATTTGGCACAAATGCCATGGAGCTTAAAGGGTATATGGTGTCCCAGCTTACTTCTAGGGTGAGGAACATCACCAGCCCTTGTAAAGTATGACAATAGGAGATGCACTGGGTGAGAAAGGCCACAAAATACTTTAACCTGTGGATATACACACTTACAAACACCAATATACTCACACACATATTTGCTAGGATTGAGATTAGAACCCCTACCTAACTAGTTATTTGTACTACAGTGTTATGCAGTTATCACATGCACCACAGAGCGTATTGAACTGTGGGCTGCCAACAGATACTTCTAAGGTGACTGACATCAGCAGGACTGCTAAAGTAGGGCATTGGGAAGTGTATTGGTTATGAATGGACTCAAAATCATTAACCTACAACCACACACACACACACACACACACACACACACACACACACACACACACACACACACACACACACACACACTTTTACATTTGTCAGGACTGAGATTAGAACCCCTACCTAACTAGTTATTTGTACTATAGTGTTATGCAGCTATTGCATGCACCACAGAGCTTATAGGGCTGAGGGCTGCCCACATGTACTTCTAACGTGACTGACATCAGCAGGACTGCTAAAGTAGGGCAATGGGAAATGTACTGGTTGTGAATGGGCTCAAAATGTTTAATCTACAAACACACACAGACACTTTTACATTTGTCAGGAATGAGATTAGAATCTCTAACTAGTTATTTGTACTATAGTGTTACGCAGTAGTCGCACATCCCACATAGCTTATAGGGCTGAGGGGTGCCTACAGGTACATCTAAGGTGACTGAGAGCAGGACTGCTAATGTGGGGCAATGGGAAATGTACTAGTTGTGAATGGGCCCAAAATCCTTAACCTACAAACACACACACACACACACACACACACACACACACACACACACACACACACACACACACACACACACACACACATGTTTACATTTGCCAGTTAGGAGATTAAAACCCCTACCTAACTAGTTATTTGTATTATAATGTTAATGCAGTTATCATACACATCACAGAGCTTATAGGGCTGAGGGCTACCTTAAGGTACTTCTAAGGTAAGCGACATCAGCAGGGCTGCTAAAGTTGGGCAATGGGAAGTGTACTGGTTGTGAGTGGGCTCAAAACCTTTAACCTATAAACACACACACACAGACACAGACACACATTTACATTTGCTAAGACTGAGAATAGAACCCCTACCTAACTAGTTATTTGCACTATAGTGTTATGCAGTTGTCGCACATACCACAGAGCTTTTAGAGCTAAGAGTCCAAAGGTACTTCTACAGTGAATGACTTCATCAGATCTTGTGAAGTAGGGCAACGGGAGGTGTACTGGGTGGGAAAGACTAAAATGCTTACTCCTACACACACCCCCACACTTACATATGCTGGGACTGTGATTAGAACCCCTACCTATCTACTTGTATGTATTATAATGTTATGCAGTTATCACATGCGCTATAGAGCTTACATGAGTGAAGCCACTCCAAAGGTACTTCTAAGGTGGATGACATCAGCAGATTTTTTAAAGTAGGGCAATAGGAAGTGTACTGGGTGGTTAAGGCATCATAACAGTAAGACCTTCAGACACATGCACATACAAAAGTAGGTGATGTGATATTACAACCCCCACATCAGTACCATCAGAAAATGAAGCATGTGCCAGTGGTTAAAAGTGGTATGCAACTGTCTGCAGCAGGAGATGACTCTCTGCCATTCAGGGTATCCTGTGTATGACTCACTATCTGTGTGTGTCTCCCTGTGTGTTTCACTCAATTACTGTCTATCTCTTTCTTCCCATGTCTATGTGTGTGTATGCTTGACATATTTTAATATGTTTATATATATATATATATATATATATATATATATATATATATATATATATATACACATATATGTGTGTGTGTGTGTGTGTGTGTGTGTGTGTATGTGTGTGGGTCTGTGTATCACATGCACCAGATGCAGAAATACCACATATGGGCCACCTACACATAGCCAGCCTTAGGCATAGGCCAACTAGGCAGCCACCTAGGGCACTGGTCTACTAGGGGAGCTTTTTCCTATTTTATTGTTGTAGGTATCACAGGATGGGCCCAACGGGTGGTGTGGTGGGGGGAACATGGAGCCCTTTTGCCTAGGGCCCCAGTTGACCTAAGGCCTCTCCTGCACCTACAGGTGGCTGTGGGTAATCATGTCTGATGGGTGTGTGTGGAGACAGTTAGGTGCTGGATCTTTTACACAGCTTCAACAGCCAATCAGTTGTAGCCACACCTCCCAACTGGCTGGATTGTACAAGAATGTCTAGCCATTGCCTCATAATATTGGTCTGTGCATCATCCATCTTGAATTTCTCTGGTAAATAACTGTGATGATTTGATGATATCTGTTAGTAGGTAATGACACAATACATTACAATGTCAAACATTACATAAGTCAGAAAATGTCTGCTAAAGCAAACCATGTAACTCAAGCAACTCATACATTAATAAGAGCAATAGTGACAGTATTCCCCTTGCTTTCTGTTATGTGTGTGAAATCTGCTTCTCCACTGTCTGCCTTTGATGTTTTGACATGACCTTTTCTTGTTTTGCAAATACTTTGCAGGCGAACACAATGTTAGGACAGTTGTGTGTATGCAAAGGCATCTGCACAATACAGATATATATAGTCCGCTGTTGTTTTAGACATGGGCCTTACTTCTCTAAGTGTAGGAGCATGCCCAGTATGACCTTCTATTATAAGTGTGGGAATCCATTCCAGGAATAATTGTAACTTCAGTCCAAGGTGTTGTGTGCTACAGCCATACATTGCAACCTGTTTGTGCAGGATATCTGGAGATAGGCTGCCATTATGGGGAAACATTGGCCCAGACATAGGGGGATACTGTCACTATTGCTCTTATTAATGTATGAGTTGCTTGAGTTACAGGGTTTGCTTTAGCAGACATTTTCTCACTTATGTAATGTTTGACATTGTAATGTATTGTGTCATTACCTACTAACAGATATCATCAAATCATCACAGTTATTTACCAGAGAAATTCAAGATGGATGATGCACAGACCAATATTATGAGGCAATGGCTAGACATTCTTGTACAATCCAGCCAGTTGGGAGGTGTGGCTACAACTGATTGACTGTTGAAGCTGTGTAAAAGATCCAGCACCTTGGTGATATACTGGCTGGGGATCTCCTGGCTGTGAGTATTCATTTTACCTGGAAGGTCATATACTGGTGTAGCCATTCCTGTCAACTGTACAGATTATTACAGATTATCCAGATTCATGCCTCATATATCTGGTCAGTTTCTCTTAGCATTGTGGTTTTCTAGTAAGTTTGTTGCAAATCACTCAGGGTTACAATCAGGGAATAATGACTGAACATTAGATTTTCAGACTTCACACCCTTCATAACATCCATGCTACTACACACCCCCTCTGTTTTTCTATAACCTTTCTAACTTTATGAGAGCAATATTTCAAAAGTGTCCCTATATTTGGGCCTTCATACCACTATTATGTATGGCTTTGCCCAGATTTCTTGCTCTATGAGTTTGAGAGGTATGCTACTGCATTTAGCGGCATGACCTTTGATTTGTATTTTGTTGACTGTGTTATGTTGGTAGTATAGATCCCATGACATTCCCTACAAAGGCACTATGGGTGAGGCAAGGGCCTTAGCCAGAGGCCAGTAGGCCATGTGAGACTGATACAGGCCATCTGTAGCAATGCAGTGCGCGTTCGGTCACTCATATGTTCCCAGGCTGCCAGGCCGTGGATCCCTCTAGGGTGACAATGGTAAGTGAGTCATGTGTTACTGACAATCACTTTCTGTTCATATTGATCCATCACTCTGGGTGACAGCAGGATGCTGCTTACAGCTAGGGACATACCTGCATAGACAGATATTCAGCATGCTGCATCATGTCTGTCTTTCAATAGTCTGTGAGGTGCTTCTCACATCATTCACACCACGATGGACAAGGCTAGTGTGATACCTGTACCTGTTGTGGGGTGACTTGAGTGCATGTGTGATATGGCAGTTTATGGGACCTGCCAAACAAGCAATTGTGACTTTCCCGTTATCCTGCCTGGTGTGTGACACATCTGTGTGTCTCACAGCAGAGTCTTCTATGAGTAATATGTTGTGTGCATGGTAAGGCCTTAGTGTTTGCAGGACCCTGGTGTGTGGTGTATGTGTGGTCTGTGGTGTGTAGGTTTGGGAAGTTCTCATGTGTTTTTGCCTCTGATGTGTCCTTTAATTGGGGTTTGATTTGTTGTGGACATCCACTTGTGTGGGTGTGTGCTGTGTATTTGCAGGTGATGCTTACTGACTCCATATACTGCAGGGCACCTATGTTACTGAAAAATGTGCTCTGCTGTGCACATTCTCCATTTGTCTGGCAAGTGGTTCCCCTCTTCCATCTGTGTGTTTCTTTATCCTTTTGTAGTTCAGTAACAGGCTTTGCCCACAGTGGCTGCTGTTATGTATTTGTAATTCTGGTGTGAGCATGGTAAATGCCATAACATCACACACAAGGTTATGGACTACACACCTTTGAGCATACCTATTTGGCAGGCTGTCCATCATTGCACCACTACATCTACTGGGCTCCTCAAATAGTTTGTGTTGCTATGTTATTATGTGGCTACATGTTGACCAAGCTGGCAAACTGTCAATGAGTCTGACATCTGGACAAGTCCACATGTGACAGTCAGATGAAGGCCCACACATGGGGACAGGGTGTTGATACAGTTCTGCCATACATAGACAGTTGGGGACCCAGCTTGTTACTTTCTTGCTTTCTGTTATGGGTGTGAAATCTGCTTCTCCACTGTCTGCCTTTGATGTTTTGACATGACGTTTTCTTGTTTTGCAAATACTTTGATTGGCGAATGCAATGTTAGGACAAGCAGAACAGATATACAAGGCATACATGTGCTCCTTCTGTGACAACCTGTCATTTCAGGGGTATGGCTGTTAGCCAGTGACATTTTGCCAGTGCTGAAACAGTGAGGTGGCAGCCTTTTATGATCTGCCAGTACACAATCAGGTACCTGCTGTGCTGCTAGGCACCATACCTCTCTACGTATGAGAGACAGACATCTGGACAAAGCTATAAGAAATTGAGTGACAAAGACCTAAATATAGGGACCATTTTAACCTTTGGCCTTACAATCCTAGAAGGGTGATACAATAACAGATGTTGCATTAACATGCTTTTTCTATAGGGTATGAGGTCTGAGACACTACGATCCGTCATTATTTTCTGACTTTGGACTTTCAAGGTTTACCAATTATTTGCCACACAACCACTACTTCATGATAGAGACATCACAAATATGATGCACACTTCTGTACATTCTGCAAAAGGTCTATACAGTTGGGAGGTATGGTAGCACTGTGTAGGTTACTCCGACCTGTGTACTGTTCATATGTATGGCCCCCTGTCCATGATCTGTTCAGCTTACCGGCAGTAATGGATATTGACATCTGGACAGTGTGTACAACTCCCACCATAGGTGTGGTTGACATGCAAAATAATTGGCACTGTGATTCTTGGAACATTGCCTTGTCTACCACAGTACTGTACCTAGCCAACCAAGACACAACAGCCGAGAGTAAGTGCTGGCCACATCCTGACAGTATTTCCCTTGCATATACATAGATCATTAACCCCTGCATATTGTGGAAATGCTACAAGTTATCATGTTGATTGGGACAGCCCTTGCAATGTGTGCTCTGCTGCTATTATCCTACAAACCTACATGTTACTGCATTTCTATGGGAACATGGGTATGGCGGTGGCACACCTGTCAACGGTACACATTTGCACATATTGTGCTGATATTGGCGTTACATTTTGGTTCCATTTAGCACAGTATTGTGCCCTGTCTTGAAGAATAGAGGCATATCGCTAGAGGCCACAGGTTAGATTTTTATTGGCATACAATTGAGTTTCAGACTTCTTACCCTTCAGAGCCTTACTGCAACTGGAAGGCTTGCTGTGATATCACTGTGTAAGTCTGTAGGGGGGTATTCCATCATTGCCACCATTTGTGGGCCTTTGCCAGACATTCCTTTATGGTTTTCTATGGCTGAGTTGCTGGGTGAGTCTGAGGGGTGAGTATGGGAATCACCACATTGACATCCATGCATGTGACCTATGACCCTCCCTTAGTTGGCCCCCGCATATACTGCAATGGGATTTGTTAACTTGGATAATACCGCGTAGCGTGGGGAAGCCATTATTTGTCAGACATTTCCTGGTGTCCCACATAGCTGTCAGTTGTCTGCTGCTACCCCAGTAGGCCACCCCATTCCATTGCATGCATGCAGCGATACCATAGAGATGCTACCAGAATATACTACTCCATTCATTTATTGTTTAGAAGACTGGCATACCTTGTACCTGAGGCAGTTGTGGGGATGGTGGGTGAGGGTTGACTCTGTTGGATGCACACAGTACATTGTCTATACAGGATAAGCTACAAGTAGTGTGATGTGTGTGGCATTCATTTTACTGTGTGTGCGAGTCAGAGAGAGGTGTCAGTCCCTGGGTCCCTACAATGTCAGTGTGTGTGCTATGCATTTCGGCCTGGGCATACTGTCTGCTTACAGGAGAAGGCTCCTCTGATTCCCCTTCTGCCAGTGAGGACCTTGGCAATGGTGGGAGGCTGTGTGGTCCTTTTCCGTGCTGTTCCTGCTGCAGCTGTTTACACAGGATCATATTGTATAACATGGCACTTACTATGAACATGTGTGCACATGTGGCTGGAGAGTACTGCAAGGTTCCACCAGATATGTCAAGGCAGAGGAACCATGACTTGAGCATGCCAAACACACACTCTATAATGATCCTGGTTTGTGCGTGTGCCTCATTATGGCATTCTTGAGTGGGTGTGTGTGCATTTCCGATGGGTGTCATCATCCATGACTCCAGTGCATAGCCAGCATCCCCCACCAGATGGCCATATGGGATGACCCCACTGGCAAATGCCTGGTACAGCTGTGATGAATGCCAGATGTAGGAGTTGTAATAACTTCCAGGGCTGCCAGCACACACATTCATGATAATTCCCTGGGCATTACACACAACCTGGCAGTTGATGGAGAGGAATCCCTTGCAGTTTATGTAGACCCTACCCTGTTTACCAGGTGGTGCTTTGATGCGGATGTGCATGCATTCTATTGCACCCAGTACCTCCAGGTATTCTGTTACATGATGGAAGAGACACATATTGCTGGTCCTCTCCTCACAGGTGGTGGGGAAGTTAATGTGCTCACTGGCATGTGGTAGCATGGCATCCAGGAATTGGTGGAGTACCCTGGATGCAGATCCCTGTGAGATCCCCATCATGTTCCCAGTAGGTATTTGGAAAGTACCTGTAGCTATTATTCTTAAAGCTACACATACCTTGGTATCCACTGGGATGGATTCCCCTCTTTTGGCTCTGGGTCTGAGTTGAGGCTGGCATAGATCTATGATTTGCTGAATTATGTCTCTGTCCACCCTGTAGCACTCTACTATCTCAAGATCATGTAGCCCCTGGTAGGTTAACCTGGGTCTGAACACTCTTCTCCTCGTCCTCAGTCTGGGGCAGTTGTCCACATTATCGTCCTCATCGCCTTTAGTCTGTAGCACATACTGATAGATCAAAGCAATGGCAGCCCCTAACATTTTTTGGTTAAAATTCCCCCGCATGTGTACACTAGTGGTGCGAGGTTTGTGGGATAACCAGACTGAAAGATGTTTGCACAGTTTATACTGTTGTGCTGTATATGCCACCTGTATGATTGACTGGCTATGATACATTCCATCTGCTTGCTATTTTATTAGAAGTTGATTGTTTTTATTCTGCTATTTGCCTTTTTTTCTTTTTTCCCTTCCCATTTCTGCTCCTTTTAAGCCACCAGGTGTGCCGCTCAAACCTGGTGCCCAAATGTAAACAGTCCTGCTAGTTCTGTTTTTTTTTTTTTTTTTTTAGACCCAGTGCGCACCGTGCAAACCTGTTTAGCTAAGGTTAACAATGAGAAATGGCCCTCTACTGGATGGAAACATGCTCTTCATTTCATGGAATAAGTCAATACAGCCTCAGACACACACCCCTTTCTTAGCAGTGCTTAGCTAAGCTCAAATGTGCACCCTAGAGCTCCAATGTGCTTACACCAAGCATGACACCCCCCCTTTCATGTCAGCTGCTTCTCATGCTTACACCACTACCTTATAGCTCCTACACAGTTAGATGCAGTCTGACACTTGTCTCCTTTTTGTGATTCAGTAAATTTCCCTCATTAGCATACCCCATTGCCTTAGTCCCTAGTTACAGCACTACACCACAGCCTTTCCCCTTAGCAACCACTGTTCCCTGCTATTGTTTTGATTCTGCATGCCATAGATTATAATGGCAAAATGCAGATTTCACTTAAAATTTCCCTTTCACATTTTTATTTTTTATTTTCAGCATGATCACATTTGCACGCCACTGCCCTATGCTTAAACGTCCGAGATCTGCCAAAAAATAAAAAACTTTGATTGTTATAATTTTTAAACACTTTTCCGTGCCAATGGCCAAATCCTAAGGACTATAATACATGCTTTACTTTGAGCTGTCATGCCTCCATTTTGATTTTTGCAGAAATGTATTCGGCTAGTAGCTGAATACATTTCTGCAAGCTACACCATTCTGCCACAGATGCCTGCCTGCTTACTGGATTGCTAAGTGACCTCATTTGCATGGTTTTCACCAGCAAATGAGATCATTAGCATAATGCAGTAATGTCTGTGGCAGAATAGTGTTAGCAGGCTCATGCACATCCCCCAGGGTTGTTTACTGGATTGTTTGGTGGCTATATTCCTTGTAGGAGCGGCTACACTATTCCTGCATGGAAAAAAAGCTTTATTGAATCCCCAGGTTTAAGTACATCCTTTAAGTTGGTGGTAGCTCAGGAGGAGATCCCATGACATCTATCGAAAAGAACAGTTGAAGTTCACAAAAGCCCTGGCCAAATTTTGCCAGGAGTATAAACGGCACCTTGCTTATCCCCTGGAAATAGGCCAGTAGCCTAGTGGGACTAACCCAGTCAACAAATGATAGAAATATAGATATACAGATATATAGGTAGGTAGAGAGACAGACAAAAAGTCAAAGTAATATGGATGAATGCTTATGAAAAAAAAATGATTTTTCTAATACAGAAGTGCAGAATATTTTATTGAGAACTGACCACAAAAAATACATTACCAGCCCTGTGCTGCTCTCTCAATTTCATACAACATACTGAAGACTTGCTTTTATGTTGCAAAAGTATGCTTTTATTTCCACTTGATCTGAATTGCAAATAGTCACTATTGTAAATAAATTAATTTGATTATAAATAATATGTAACTCTGAAATAATATAACCGTTTTTGTGGTGGCATGTGTCATGATAAAGATATAGTATTACCTAATAAATGACTAGAGCTTAAAAGCATGAACTGAAATTAATTAACTAAGATGGTTAGTCATGCTTTAAATAATTCAGATTAGCAAATGGCCATTGTGCTGAAGTATTTGCCCTTTACAGAAACAAATAATAGATTTTAAATATGACAAAATTACATATGAAGTTTCATTATTGAATTTGAAAACATCTCTATTGCATTCCATTTGAACAAGCACTTATTGGTCCATGTTAAAATAATTATTAGGTACGTATACTCATCTACATGCATGGAAAGACATACAGTTGATTATTATAAATATTATTTGGAAGCCACATAATCTTTGTTTACTGCTTATTATTTCCTGACAAGTAGTATGAACAAGTAATAATTAAGTTATCATGTTGTGCAGTGGTTATGAATTGCTTAGTGCTTATCAGATTTTTGAAATGGTTATATTAACTGCAAAGTCACTACTATGGCTACTTTCTGAGGTAACATTTTATAAATTACTCACTCAGTCCCACCAGATTCAAGAATGCCTACATAAGTGTGCACTAAGTGTACACTGAGCGTACACAATATGAATCCTTACCAGATTTTTTTGTGCTTTCTAGTCACTCAGAAAGATTGCACTAAGCATACATGTAGTCTACACTTTGTGTGAACCTTTATAAATCCCTTTCAACATTTAAATCTGCAAGGAAATCAGTAGGAAAACTAAAATTAGGAGGAAGAAGGAATAAGTTATGCCTGTGTTGTTTGCTCACTCAGAACAATGTTCACTTTATACACTTAGTGTAGGTATAGTTGAATCCCGGGGCACATCCTTAAAACTTGGTCTACAAGAATTAAGATTGCTGCATTTTTTTTTTTGAAAATGTGATACTATTCAGTGATAGACTATGGGTTTTCTCCAGGAAATGAAAAGCTCAAATTTAAAATGATTCCAATAGACTATATTTCTTAAAGGCTGTCTATGATTGATATTAAAGTTTACATAAGATAAGGACATATACATTTTCAGCAGCTACTAATGATAGATAGGACTGGGCTTGATTGTTGATTATGGAGGTCTTTTCAGGTCTATAAGAATTAATAAGAAAAGTTCTTGGTGGCTCTAGTAAAAGGCAACTCCCTATAATTTGTTGTTGTTGAATACTGGAGCTAAGAGAGGTATGTGAAAGACCATGGTATAATTTGATTGTTTATACCTTGTATGCTACATTTTCTTCATAATTTCCTCCCAGCATCTGTTTAACTATTTAACTAATACAGCTGTTTACTAATATATTATTAAACACACCATTAATTTTCCTCTACCATCTCCCAGTTCCAACATTTTCCTTCTAAATATCACCCTTAGAAGCATGTGCAACAAAATCCAAGGCATACATGCCTGTATTGCCACAGACTCCTCAGACATACTGATAGATTCAGAAAGCTTGCTGAAAAAAACACCTAAATGACAGGGGAATTGCCCAACCTGGTTTCAATATAATTATGCTTGACATGACAAAAAAACAGGCTGACAGAATTTCCATAATCTACAATAATTTTCACAGAAACACAAGAGATATCAAAATTTAATAAGAAAGAACTACTGGTCTGAAACCTCAAAATCAGTACATGGAAAATACTTTGTTTAGCAGCCACATATATCCCACCAGGTAATAACATTACACCAGGTAATAACAATTCCTTGTTTCCCGCCTTTCTAAGCAAGTATAGTCCAGTTTTCAGGCTAGTGCTGAATTCAGGGCTGTGATACTAGTTTCTGAGTTGCCCATACCTTACTTGGATAGATGGAAGTTTCTCTGTTCACCTGTGAGAGAAGGGAGCTTTGAGCAACTTATCTGTCCCTGGATGAGTGGTTTCAGCCCAGAAGTTAGTAGTTTATTGGCCAGTATGGGCTAATTTCTATCTCTTTCATTTCCCTACTAAAAAAAACACGTTTGCACGGTTTTGCGCACTGGACAGTGCTGGTTAGCTACGGTTAAATTATTCCTGGGTCCACTAAGTCTCCTCTTCAGTTTTTCCCTTGAAACTAATCTAACTCTCAACCTAAGCACTCAAAAAGCATCTTACAGTCCAGCACTTGCTCAGACCTAATAGCAAGCACTAATATACCCTGACACATTGCCCAGCAGAGCAAGGCTCTTTATTCACCCCTCACCAACCAAGTGACTAAGTAGATCACACTACTATTCAGGCATGACCAAAGGGAAACTTCAGGTGCATTCTCCAGTCCAGCTGGTGAATCTGGGTATCCTGAGGCAATGTTATAACTGCCTCATGTACACAGAAGACTCTCTCCTCCTACCACAAAACACTAACATATGGGAGAGATTCAATTATACAGCCAAACTAGAAGCTAAGCTGTCTCGACCCAAGACAGGAACAGACAGTCAAGTGGAGAAGGTTAACACTTGCACCCTAACTATAGCCGCACACAGACCTACTAAAACAGCACTGGCAAAAAATACACATAAGTACACAAAATCATACTCGGAGGCTCTAAATAAAAACCTGCAAAAGCATCAGAGACCTCCAAAGCAGACACCCAAATAACTTGCATTTCCCGTCACAAACCAGACAACACATAAAACACAAAATCAGTGTGCCGCACAATCACAGCCCTTAAGGCAAAATAACATACCTAACACACTAGTAATAGGTGACTCTATAGTCAGGCACATTGACGTCCCACTCACTAGGCTGCACAAGCAGAGGGTTACTGATAGCTGCCTGTTGGGAGCCAGAATTTGCCACATAACACAAGCACTCAGGTCACACCAGAACAAGTACAAATATGACTCTGTCATTGTTCATGTTGGTGTGAATGACCTGAGATGTACCTCCCTGGACTACATGAAAAGAGACATGGAAGAGCTCTCTGATCATGTAGCCCAGGCTGGTATGACCCTGACCCTGAGTAGCATCCTGCCCTCACCAAGAATGATACCTCAGTATAATGAAAAAATGATCAATTTCATCAATTGGCTAAGCTTCTGGTGTCATTCAAAGAGGGTCCAGTGTCTGTCAGCCTGGGACGACATGCTCGACAAGCCACATTGCTTCGCAAGAGACGGCTTGTACCTGTCACCCCTAGGCTTTTGAATACTGGCCAAGGCTCTTACTGCCCCCATAGTACCTTTTTTAGGCAAGGCTCAAAAGTCAAACCCACCTTTGTAAATAGCACAATTAACAAAAAACTGAGGGTTATGCTACTCAATGCCAGAAGTTTAAATCTCAAAATGCACGCGCTCGAAGCACTCCTCAGTATGGAGAACGTTGACATCTGTGCAGTAACTGAAACCTGGTTCAAGGCTCCATAGACCACCCCAGCACTACTGGGCTACAACTCATACCACACGTTTCGGCCACAGAACACGTACCGAAACACAGAAGGAGGGGGTATATCCATATTCATCAAGGATACCTACACCTGCAGGTTAGTGGCGCAGCATGATACCTCTGAGATCATCCATGTGCAAATAACATCGGGCAAATCTGCAATGCAAATTGTGGTCTGCTACAGATCACCCTCCATGACCCAGGACCACCACTCCACCTTTCTGGAGACACTGGAAAACATGAAGATCCTACCAAACACCCTGATATTGGGCGATTTCAATTACCCTACCATTCACTGGGAAAACTACTCGAGTACAAATTCCCAGGCCCAGCTCTTCCTGGAATTCATCAACTCAAACGCCCTGGATCAGCTGATAAACTCCCCTACCAGAGGTGAAAACATATTGGACCTGGTCATCACCAACATGGGCGACAGGTCTTCCACACCGGAGGTCAACCCATCACTGGTTAGATCAGACCATAAACTAATCACTCTGGATGTCCACACCCCACCACCACCCACAACTAAGGAAACCACAGTAAAAACTTTTCTAAAGCAAACTTCACCTTACTTAAGACAGAGGTGGTAAGATTCACAGCCCTCACGCTAAAGGATAATGCTGCCCAAGATGCAGAAACCTTTACAAAATGCACTCTATGAGCACCTACAAGGATGCATGGATTATGCCATCCCTAGCAAAACCAAGACTCACTCCTCTAAGAGAAGGAAGCCAGTTTGGTGGACCCCTGCAATAAACAGGCTATACAATAGAAGGAGGAAACTAGTCCAGAATAAAAGCAAATCCCAAGAAGGAAAGACATCCCTGATCAGTATCAGTAAGAAACTGAGGTCCCTCATGAAATCATCCAAGGCTAACTTCGAAAGAAAAATAGTCAAGGATTCAAAAGATAACCACAAAACCTTCTTTAGCTATGTTAAGAATCTAAGTGGCAATTCACAGATATGCACTGAACTAGTGCAAAATAGCACAAAATATACTGAACCTACTGATATTGCCAACATCCTGGCAGATAGATTCAGTGTAAACTTCACCTCCCTCTCACCTCCAAAAGGGCCCACAACAATACCAGAAAAGTGTAGTGTCCCAAAAATCACAGACGCACAGGTGAAAACAGCCCTTTCAAAAGCCAAAAACACAGCATCAATGTGACCAGATGGTGTCCCAGGCTGCGTCTTGCACGAACTACAGAAAGAACTAAGCCCCCACCAAAACACGCTTTTCAACCTCAGCCTCTCCACAGGCTACGTGCCCATAGAATGTTGCACAGCAATGGTTATTCATCTCCACAAAGGAGGGGCCACAACTGACCCTGGTAACTATCACCCCATAAGCCTGACTAGCCTGGTCTGCAAGGCTATAGAGTGCATCATCATGGAACTCATTAACAAAGACCTTGGAAGCCTCCAAACACTTGAACCGACCCAGATTGGCTTTGTTGAGGGTAAATCATGCCTACTAAATCTGGTTGACTTCTTCGAGAAAGTCACCAAGGCCATAGACGAGGGAAAGGTGGTTCACACAGCCTACCTTGACCTCGCCAAGGCTTTTGACACCATTCCCCACTTGGGTATTACAGAAAAACTCACCCGCCTGAAAATAAACCCCTACATCATGAGATGGGTTGCCAACTGGCTTACAGACATAACTCACATGGTAAGAATAGCGGGCTCCAGATCTGACTCTAAACAGTCACAAGTGGTGTCCAACAAGGCTCGGTCCTGGGACCCCTACTGTTCGGCATATTCTTCTCAGAAGTACAGGCAAACACAGGAGGACTATGGTTAACAAGTTTGCCGATGACTGCAAACTGGGAGCCATAATTGACTCTCTGGCTGACATGGACATCCTCCAAAAGGGCCTTACTGAGACGGACACCTGGTGTCAAAGTCATGGCCTCAAGCTAACTGCCAAAAAATGCATAGTCATCCAGTATGGGAAAAACAAAACACCCACAAATTACCACATAGGTGGCAGCCCCCTTAATACAGAAGAGGTAATAAGAGATCTGGGGACACAGGTAGATAGTCATCTCTCCTTTGACAATCTTATTGCCAAAGTAGTTAGGAAATCCTTCTATGTGGCCCATCTAATTACTAAAGGGTTCGCATCTAGAAATAAAGAGGTTATAGTGCCCTTCTACTCGTCACTCATTAGACCCAGCATAAAGTACAATGCCTCATTTGGGATGTACCTCACAAGACACTTCCAACAGCTGGAAAGACCACAAAAGTACCTCACCAAGAGGGTTACTGGTCTCAAACATATGTTCTTTGCAACCCGAGTGAAAAAACTCCAGCTGTACTCCGTGGCATATCGCTTACTCAGAGGTGATCTCTGCCTGACTTACAAAGCCATGTCCAACTCAGAATTGATGGACATGCTCAACCTAATGAAATCCAAGTCACTGCGAGCCACACACTGTAGTGAGCTAAACCTTGCCACAACAATAAATAGAACATGCTGGAGAGATAGATTTCTGTCACAGAGACTCCCCATGTTTTGGAACAAAATTCCAAATTACATCAGGTAGAGCCCCTCACTAACACTCTTCAAGAGAAACCTTGACAAGTGGATGGGTAACAGAAAATACACCCCTGGGATCACTTCATTGGCTCTGCTTGACAGAGGATCAGTTAATTAATCAATGGGGCGGCGAATGCCGACACACTCTGGCTAGGCTTATAAATGCCCTCAGGCAGATAGCCTAGTACCTGCCTATGAACCTATGAACCTATTACCACTGTGGAAAATATTCAACAGTGGATATCCCACCATATCCATCATGAAACAATAATGGTAGGAGACCTATATATAGACTGGCAGCTTATCAACAGCAGCACCCTATCTAATTCCATAAATCTTTATGGCTTTACACAGTTTATTACATCAATTACTAGTGCCCACAAAAGCAGTGTAGACAATCAACCTTAGACTCGATTCTTATTAACAGACCCAGCAACATTAGGAAAGCAGGTCACCTTCTAGATAGCCTAAGTTATCATCTACCTACTTAAGCCTTTTCGAAGTTACAATGTCCAATAAAAACATATAATTTGCAACCAAGTTCATAACTCAACGAACTTTTACAAAGAGACTTTTATCAAAGCTTTAACCGAATTTACCTGAGAAATGCTAAAATCTATACCCATGGACTTTGCTGTCACATACTTCAACAGGCTATTCCTAACAAATCTCAATAACCTTTGTCCAGTGAGTACCAAAAGAGTCAAATCTAACTTTGTATCATGGCTATCTATGGAACCTAAGAAATTAATGCTAAAGCATAACAAAGCCTGGAAAGAGTGGCACAAAAAAAGAACACAAAATACATTTCAGCTTTTTAGCTAAGAAAAGAATAACATAAATTACCAAATAAAATTTGACAAACAAACGTATTATAACATCTTCCAAAATAAGCAGCAAAACAATCCAAAACTGTTATGGTCGCCCATAAACAAACTTTTGCATGCAGGCCAAACAACCACTCCAACCCTACAGCCAACAAGTCTACTGATTCAGTTTCCACACAGATCAATGTATAACTTATACAGACAATACTGACGCTAACAAACATTAATATCTCACCTCTACCTTTAAAAAAACTTCTACATAAGTGAAAGACAACCACCCTACTGCTGACCAACTCCCCTTGGACAAAATGTCTGTAGATGCAATTGCTTTACTGGTCTCTATATTGATAAATCTATATTTGAAAAAAAAAATATTCCTTCCATTTAGAAAAAAAACCTTTGTTAGAACGTTACAGCAAAAGTGGGACATCTACAGAATTTAATAACCACATGCCCACTGCAATCCTCTCCCCTTGTCACAAAAATACTTGAAAAATGCATTCATGTCAGCTTCCATATCACCTCAATTCAATTAATATTCTCTCTGAAATGTAACACGATACCAAGACCCACCACAGTACAACTGCCAAAATCCTTCACTTGAACCACACTATAAACCAGCATAGGAACAATGGTAAACTACTTTCAGCTGTGTTCCTGGTCATATCCAAAGCTTTTCACATTGTGTCACACCAACATCTACTCACTAGATTCTCTTCTGTTGACCTCTCTCAATCCTCCTGCATGTCGTTCCTTAGTTAACTCCATACCTCTCAACCTCCAGATCTGAGAATCAGGGACAAGGGATTTTAAATTCAGGGACATTCAGCAACATCTAATTAACATAAGATATGCATATTTAAATAAGTGCATCAATAGACACACCCACCCATTCATTCAATAGCACAAAGACAAGGCATCATTAGTTTCTACTTCCTTGAAGCTCAACTAATCCTGATGACCATTCTGACAACCTACTCTGATATATTTGGGGGTGGAAAGGACACAGGCTTTTCAGTGAAGCTGTAAGGAGAGATTTTTTGTTTGTATGGTATTTACTAAAGGCTTTGGAAGATGGAATGCAAGACTACTGCTATCTCTGTAAAACAGCAGAAACATGATTTTTTTATTCCACTGAGTTGGTGTAACCTCACTGTCGACTATATTAGCAGCGTTTTGAGAGTATGTGAACTTTAATAAATCAGTACCTTTACATAGCTGTGATCACTTAAGGTCAGTCTAGTAATTTAGTATTTGCTGGACTGTCCAATATTCTTTCAGAATTAAGGACTGTCTGGTGAATTTGTATTCAGTAAGCCATTCCATCCATGTATGCCATGAAAAAATTGATAAACTGAAAATTATGCAAAATACCAAAAATATAAGAGACTGCATTCTCCAAGTTCAAAGTAGGTCCATAACACTTTTGTTTTTTAACACACATTTCCAGCATATGCATCTAATTATCTCACCTTTAAGATCTAATGAAGCAAAAGGAATACAACTTCCATCCTTCAGAAGGTACATTATAGCACTATTCTTTCTTCCTAAATTGACAGCAACATGGATGGATGTAAATGATACTAAAGCACTTTATCAGAAGGAGTGAAGGGAAGGTTAGTGATTTCCTGACCAAATTTTTCACACTGTGCATAAATATCACCTGACTTCTCCCATAAAAACAGGCCACAGTCTAAGAGCAACTCCTCAGGTCAGCAAAAAGCAAATGAATAAATACATTTTCTCCCAGGGAATCTTGCCTAGAAAATGTGGAATCATAATTTAAAAAGAAGCACTGAACATTGCACTGTTATTATTTAGAACAGGCTATGCCATGGTTGGCATGTAAATGACTTAAACAACATTTAAGAATTAGCATCTGTAAAATTAATCCAGAAAATAGTAGATACATGTCTGTACATTAAGGAAGATGCATGACTTAACTTCAGAATGTCAGTATGAGAAACAGATCATTAACATGGTTTCGATGTAAACTAGAAGTTAAAGTGATGATGAAGTAACGTACATTTTTTTTGCTCACAGAAAATGTTTATTTAACAGTCAGCTGATCACTTTACCCTTGCATAATTTAACCAGGATACCGTGAACCTATATAATTCACTTTACATGGGTTATCTCCTTTTTTCTGCAAAAGCTTTAACTTCAGGAGCGACCCAAATGCAGTTTGGCCAGATAAAAGTACCCTGGATACTCACAAAAAAGAGCTTACTTAACTCTAAAATAAAATGAAAAATAAAATCTTCGATCGCATGGACCAGACCATCACTACAAACTTCAGACCTTCTGGAGCAATTCAATTTACACAAATCCACACTACAAAAAAAAAAAAAAAAAAAAAAAAAAAAGTATGGCACTGTTGCTCCCTTATTTCTCTCAAGATTGGAATCGGATCCAGACCACTACGGATGACCAGGACTCAGTTCAGGTACTGGTACACTGCTCTCTCCCTTCTCTCAATCACACTCGATGGCGACGCTGATCTTCCTGTCCTCCAGTGCAATCCAAATGTGACTGTAAGCCTTTTGCTTCACCATGCTGATACTGCCTTGATATGCGGACTGAGCGAACCTAATTGAGCACTTCAGCCACACCAGGTCTGCTGCAGCCACTTCCTCACAAAACAGGAAATGAAGCATGCTAGCTGCATGCAAAACGAGCACAGTAAAGTAATAATCTGATTGGCTGAGATGTCTAGAGACAGAACAGAGCGTGCTTCACTGCAGAACTCGGGTATAGTTGCACTCAAATAGGGCACTCAGGAAAGTGAGCATAATTAAGCTAAAATATGGGTGCTCCTGGGTTATTTGGGATGATTGAGAGCTCTGGTTAACTCTATGTAAGGTAACAAGCAGTCAAATGGCAACAGGACCTCTCAACTTCTCCTCCTTTCAGCCAGTTACCATAGTTGTCTTGCAGTGCTTTATATTAGGACTCCTTCTCTTCAATATTTTTAAGAACAAGTTTTTCACTGCCATAGAGAAAGCAAATATAGTACAGTACAGAGATGATTTAAGTTTAATATGTACATACCCACAATATTCTAACTCCTCAATCAATACCTGGTTGAAAAATTCAAACCTACTCCTCAAACCCAATAAAATAAAACAGATTCTCTTCATCCCAAAACATTATCTCAATCAAAAGCAATATTTTTTTAGTTACATTTGCAAATAATAATAAAATTGAGGTAGCACCACATATTAAATTACCAGGCATAATAACAGATGGCAGTCTTAAATTTGATCTACATATTCTTCAAATAATTAAAAAGGTGGTACCAGAAACTTGACTGCATTTAGAGGGCCACACAGTACCTTACAGACACAGCAAGAAAAACCCGAACATCAACCTATTTGCTTTCAACTTTGTTATATATCTCACCTATGCTTAACAAATCTAAGCTCTACACTAAAGTCCAAACTAGTCCCTCATCATAACAGATTAATTAGATACAGACACTTCACATTGAAACCACCACTGCCAAGCCTTAAAACAGTTAATCTATCTAGAGTTTAACAAGCATCTTACCTACTCACAGCTAATTATGGTATGCAGACCTATATATTATCCAGAAAAAAGCCATGCATTAAAAATGCACTATTATACAATGACTGGCCATTAACATTCTAAAACAAGTGCGCTGATTGATCAGCCCAACCTGTGTGCCCATTGTATATACCAAAGGAAAAAGTCCAGTCGCCCAGACTTTTTTCCATTGGTATATTCTTTAATTTTAACTTTTTTTCAACAAAAATAAAAACAAAATTTGTAGCCCAGACTCTGGACATACGAGACAGACACCATGCAGAAAATACAAGGAAAATCAGGTACATTGTTTAAAACTAAAGATACGTACCTGATTTCCCTTGTATTTCCTCCATTCTGTCTTTTTCCTAACCTAAACTTCCCAAACCTTTTTTTAATTAAAAAAAGAAAAAAAAAAAAGTAAAAGTGGAGCAATGGAGATCTTCTTTTCTCTGTTGCTTACTTTCCCGAGCACTGATTTACTGGGTATGCATGGGAACGCAAGTCCCATATGCATGCACAGTAAATCAAAACAAGGAAGCAGTGGGTCTATATTATAACATTGAAGTCTTACAACTTCAAATGTTATAATATCAAACCATTTCTATTGAAAGACCATAACAGTGAACACTCAGAATAGCAAATTTTTTTTCCCAGGGGAAATAATTTGTTGTTCTGACACACATACACACAACACAAGCACACCAAAATAAATATTCCACACACATACACTTCACAAAACCCTACACTAAACCATAAATACGCTACTAGCTATCCACTTACCTTCACCCAACCCTAACAATAAGGTCCGTAACTACCGCACACTCACCTTACATGCTCCTTAACCCTAAAGTCCCTATCGCATACTCATCTTACATGCTCCCTAACCCTAAAGACCCTATTGCAAACTCACCTTACCTACTCCCTAACCCTATGGTCCCTATCACACACTCACCTTCATTCGCACACTTACCTTAACCCGGTCCGTAACCTTCGCTCCACAGTCGAGGAAATAGCAAAGCTGCAGAAACATCCCACCGAATACTTTCCCTGGGAAAGTTGTCAATATTTTGCAGCTTTGCTATTTTCAGCATTCGGTGCATAGGGTTCGATATTATAACATTCAAAGTTTTAAGACTTTGATGTTATAATATAGACCCGGAAGCAGTGAACCACCAGCCATGGATGAACAGTAATGCGTCATTATACAAAGACATTATTTAAGAAAAGTAAGTATTTTTTTCTTAAATAATGTCATTGTATAATAGCAATAACTGACTCTGTGGTTGTGGTATACTGAAATTTACCCACGGTTGGCTTTATTTAATTACTCAGACTTCGCCCTTGTGATTACACCATGCCAACTGTGGGCAGATTTCAATATAACACACTGACGTCATCAGTTATTGCTAAATTATCCTACACACCCACAAGAAACCTATGTTCTGGTGATAAATTGCTACTAAGCACTAGTGAGGCAAATAATTTGTCAGGTGACTCTCTATAATCCTGTTATCTCTCCACTCTGAAATATCATCTCTGCACAAGTAAAAATGATTAACAAACTCCCAAGCTATAAAATGCAGCTCAAACAATGCCTTACCCAATTGTGGGTTGATTCATGTTCATCACCAAGATGAAACCTCTAGCAAAACACAAACTTCTTATTACCTAGCCTTAACTTTGTCCCTTCTGTACATGAATCGATAAACTCTAACAACTTTCTGCCTGCACTTGAATAAAGACACCCCTCTTCACACCTCTCTTACATACTACTTCGAATTGTTTTCTTTAGCTAACTGCCCCCATCTAGTACTTTGCCCCTGTCATGCATTTCCTATGTGCCTAAGTTATAAAACTTGCAGATACACCAGTTAGGAACAGGCAGCAGAGCTAGAGCTAATCCTATAGCCTGCTCACTCACCAGTTTCCTCTTATACAATACTAATATCTCCCCTCCAACATAACTTTTAAACGTACCTCTCAACTATACTCTTCTTTATATATCTTGAACTCTTTACAACTCTTTCTCTACTAATATGCAAGAGTACTAAATGTTTTTACAATGATGATTGTTCTTCTATACTATTAGTACACTTACTTCCAGCAAGAATTTAGAGCAAACAGAACTGTATAGACTTATACATATTGATGTATATACATACTGATGTACAGACTTACACATATTGATGTATATACATATTTATGTAAATACTTAATCATGTTTTTTGAGAAATGTGAGTGTTGTTTTTCTGAGAACTGTCTGAAATTCACTTTTTAATATAAATGTACTGTGATGGAACTTTTTTCCCCAGGTCTCTGTTGATAATGGGTTCTGCCAACTCAGACGTCTCCTGTCAATAAAAACAAATAAATAAGTAAATGAATACTTCAAGAAAATGAGAGAACCCTGCATTTAAGTTTAATGTCTGAGAACTGATGCAGCGTGAGTCATATGGATAGTAAGGCTAACTGAAGCTAATTAAATCATGCATTATCACCTGCTGAAAAACTAAGAGGTAGACATTACAAAGGTTTTCTTGGAAACAGAGTGCATGTTATATATTTATGAGTGAAATCCTAATAAGGTCCTAAGTTTAATGAGTCAGCTGTATGAGCTCACAAGGATTATATGACCAGACAGTGTTACCTCGTAATAGATGGCACTCAAGGCCTGATGAAGACTGGGAGGGAAGTATGTTTGGAATTAGATAAGATAACTTTCTCAAAGAGTCAAAGATTCAAAGAAACTTTTTTTTGTCATTTAGGACCATACAAATGCAGCCTAAATGAAATTGCAAATGTCAGCTCATGATAGAAATGCAGTGCAAATAACATAGATACAGAGGTATCAGAGAATCACATAACAAACAAAATAACATGTATGACATGCAAGAAGTAGTTCACATTACATAAACAGACTCAATACCCATGATCCAATGATAAATAAATACCCACCACCAAAACCCTTCACCGTTAAGATAGAGAATAAATAGAGACTAGTGAATAGCAACCATTTAGTTACCATATTGCACTTGTTAACCTTAGATGTGACTCAATAGCCATCATATTTCATAGTAGTGATACTGGTGGTAATTGCTCGGAGCAGCAGGATTAAATGAAAAAAAGAGGCTTCGATGTATCAGATATTATGGTTGGTGTCCGAGTTAATAAGTCTCACAGCTGAAGGATACAAACTGTTCCTAAATCTCATAGTTCTACAGTGGAAGTTGCGGTACCTCCTTCCAGATGCAAGTTGTGAGAAGCAGTTGTGGGACGGATGGGTTGAGTCGGCTAGTATTTTTGTATGTGCTCTTTCTTGCTCTTGTAAAGAAAAGCTCCTGAATAGAAGGGAGGTTTGTGACCAAGATTTTTTCATCCACCCTCACCACCCTCTGTAATTTCTTCTTCTCAGCAACTGTTCAGTAGCAAACCATGCTATGAAGTTGCTAGTGAGGATGGTCTCAATAGCTCCCCTGCAAAAAGTGGGAAGAGCAGACAGTCGGAGCCTGGACTTTTTGAGCTTTCTCAGGAGGAGAAGCCTCTGTTAAGCCATCTTGTCTATATGGCTGGTATTAACAGTCCAGGAGAGGTAATCTGAGATGAAGGCCCAAGAACCTGGTTGTATTGACTTTCTCTGCTATCTCCCCTTTGATAGTGAGTGGTTGGTGTACTGTTGCCTTTCTTCTGAAGTCCATAATAATTTTTTTGGTCTTATTAACATTCAGGTCCAGATTCTTCCTGTCACTCCAGACAATCAAATTGTTCACCTCATCCTGTAGTTATGTTCATTCCCACCACTAATGAGACCCAAGACTCTAGTATCATCAGCACATTTTATAATATAGTTTGCATTTTGCTTTGCAGTACAGTCATGGATGAGGATGGTGAAGAGCAAAGAGCAGAGTACCCAACCTTGGGTCTGGGTTTAATGAATAAAAGCTGAGCCACAAAACTTAATCTACATAATTTGAGAGTATTGCAACACACATAGAAGAATAATATGAACAAGAGAGGATTAGAAGGGTGAAGTAGAGTAGACGGACTTGTAGTTTTCAACATTGCTGGAGCTTTCCTTTGTCCTGACAGAGTGCTCTTCAAACTATCTGGAGATATACAGAGCTGAGTATATTTTTCTGGCACTTCAGAGTTGTGTACTGGTAATAGTTGTTTGACTAATTTTATATCATTGCTGACTGACTTCAGAGTTGTGCACTGTTATTTTTGATTCACTGTATGGTTTTTCAGATCTCTGCTGAAGGTGTTTTTTCTCCCTCCCCTTATTTCTCTGTGTCTTAAGTTGGTATAACTGGTTTTACATCTTGTGTGTTATCTGACTATCTCAAGGATTACTTGTATAAAATTAGACCCTCTTAGTAATAGCCTGCATATCATTGCTGGAGCCTTCTTGTGTCCTGACAGAGTGCTCTTCAAACTATCTGGAGATATACAGAGCTGAGTATATTTTTCTGGCACTTCAGAGTTGTTTACTGGTAATTGTTGTTTGACTAATTTTATATCACTGCTGGCTGACTTCAGAGTTGTGCACTGTTATTTTTGCTTCACTGTATAGTTTTTCAGATCTCTGTTGAAGGTGTTGGTTTTCCCATACCCACCCTCCCTATTCCTGTCTTGTTGTTTAAATTTGGAGGCTTTTGCAGTTACCCACCGCCACTGTAGATTTGATCTGGGACACTCCCCCCCGTCCCATCTCTATACCTCATTCTACCGAATAGACTCCTTCTGCACTTGTTTTTAGTCATTTTTAATTTAATTGCATTTTTTAAACTGTTTGGTCTAACATTGCTACATACTCATGTGTGCTAGCTTGTACTGCATTTGAATTGTTTTTACTGCTGTTTTAGCTACTTTTCTGTATATATATATATATATATATATATATATATATATTAAAAAAAAAAATAATAATAATAAATAAATAAATAAATACCTTTCCTGTAACTAGTGTAGTCCAGATTCATATTTGCTGTATCCTGGACTGTATGTAAGCTTCTGAGCCCCCCCCCCCACAAGCTTTCTGTGTTGGAGGGAAGCCTTCTAGCTTATCAGTGGGCATGGGTAAGCACTAGGTAACCTATCTACCAAATAAGGAGTGGTTCTGGCCCAGAAATTGTAGTTATTGGCCGTTTGGGCAGTTTTTCCATCTCTCTCAACTTTCTGATTTAAAAGCCCGCATTTGCACTTATTTCCCCCCTTTCCTGTAACTAGTTTAGTCCAGATACAGATTCTTAGTTTTAGCACTTGAATTTGCTTATTCGTGATCAGCACTTGTTCAGAACTTGTAAGCACTGAATAACCTATTAATTACTAGAGCACTCAACCTTCCTCATTACCTAGAGGAAAACAGCTTTTGTACTTACTTTCTTCACTTGCTTAGAGAAAAACAGCTCTTGTACTCACTTTCCTCACTTATCTAGAGGAAAATAGTTTTTTATTCAGGCATGCCCAAGGGTCAGCTCCCAGTGTTCCCTCCTGACTATCTGATGAATCTGGGCATCTTGGGGCAATGTAGACATTACCTCATGTACACAAACAACCATCTCCTTCTACCACCCAACACTACAACCTGTGAGAGATGCACTTATATAGCCAAACTGTAGGTAAAGCTCTCTCCAATCAAGACTGAACTTGACAGTCAAGAGGAGAAGGCAAACACTTGCACCACACCACACTCATAAAAACAGTCTCACTAAATCTACACCACCAAAATCCACACATAGAAACACAAAAACATTCGCAGAGGCTCTCAATAATAATCTGCTCATGCAACAGAGACCTCCAAAGCAGAAATGCAAGCAACCTCCACCCCCCAACACAACCCAAATGACACATAGCCTGCAGACTCAGTGTGCCACTTAAACACAGCCAATAAGGCAAAACAACATACCCAACACACTAGACATAGGTGACTCTATAGCCAGGCACACTGATGTCCCACTCACCAGGCTAAACAAGGAGAAGGTTACTATCAGCTGCCTGTCGGGTGCCAGGATCCGCCACATAACCCATGCACTCAGGTCACTCCACAACAAGTACAAATATGACTCTGTCATTGTCCATGCTAGTGTGAATGACCTGAGACGTACCTCTCTGGACTACATGAAAAGAGACATGGAAGAGCTCTTCGATCTTGTAGCTCAGGCAGGTATGACTCTAGCCCTGAGTAGCATTCTGCCTTCACCAGGAATGATGCCACAGTACAAGGATAAAATGATTGACTTCAACAATTGGCTAAGCTTCTGGTGCCATTCTAAAGGGATCCAGTATCTGTCTGCCTGGGATGACATGGTCGACAGACCACAATGCTTTACCAGAGATGGCCTGCACCTGTCACCCCTAGGATTCTGGATACTGGCTAAGGTTCTTGCCGCCCCTATAGTGCCTTTTTTAGGCAAGGTTCAAATGACAAATTCACCACCATAACAGGAACAAGGAAGCAAAAACTGAGGGTGATGCTACTGAATACTAGAAGTCTAAGATGCTACTGAATACTAGAAGTCTAAATCTCAAAATGCACTCACTCGAGGCACTCCTTAAAATGGAGAACATCGATATCTGTGCAGTGACTGAGACCTGGTTCAAGGCTCCAGAGAGCACCCTTGCACTACCAGGCTATAACTCATACCACACTTTCCGGCCATGTAACCAGGTCCGGAACACCAAAGGCGGAGGAATGTCCATATTCATTAAGGATATCCACACCTCCAGGCTAGTTGCTCAGCATAATGCAGCTGAGGTTATCCAAGTGCATCTAACTCTGAGCAAAACTGCAGTCCAAATTGTAGCTTGCTACAGATCACCCACCATGCCCCAGGATTCCCACTCCTCTTTACTTGATGTACTGGAAAATATTAGGGTTCAACCAAACACCCTAATAATGGGCAATTTCAACTACCCCACCATTAACTGGGAAAACTACTCATGTACCAACTCCTTCACTCAACGCTTTCTGGAATTCATAAACTCCAGTGCCCTGGATCAACTTATCCAAACCTCCACCAGGGGCAACAATATCCTAGATCTAGTCATTACCAATATGAGTGACCGGTGTTCCACACCTGAAGTCAATGCCTCATTGGTTCAATCTGACAATAAGCTAATTACTCTAGATGTCCACATCTTGCCCCCACCCCCCATTAAGGCAACCATGGTAAAAAAATTCTCCAATGCCAACTTCATGCTTCTTAAGACAGAAGTGGTGAACTTCATGACACCCATGCAGATGGACAATACAGTTACAACTATTGAATCTTACACAATTGCACTTTATAAGCACCTACATGAGTGCATGGATCATGCTATCCCAAACAGAACCAAGATGCTATCCTCCAAAAAAAGGAAGCCAATCTGGTGGCCCCCTACCATAAACAAACTGTACAACAGAAGGAAGAAACTGTTGCAAAAAAGAGTAAAATCCCATGAGTGGAGGAGCTCCCTGGTCAGCCTCAGTAAAAAGCTGCGATCCCTGATAAAATCCTCCAAAGCTAGTTATGAAAACACAATCGCCACTGATTCTAAAGACAAGCTCAAAGCATTCTATAGCTATGTCAAGAATCTCAATGGCAACACTCAGATCTGCTCAGAGTTACAGCACAATGGCACTAAATATACAGACCCAACTGATATTGCCAACATCCTGGCAGATAGGTTCAGTGCTAACTTTACCCCTCTCTCACCCCCTAAAGAGCCCATCTCTATAAAGGAAGAATGCAAAGTTCCTGTAATCACGGCTACACAGGTAAAAAACACATTCTCCAAAGCCAAGAACACAGCATCCATGGGACCAGACAACATCCCAGGCTGCGTTCTACATGAACTACAGAATGAACTGGCACCCCACCTAAGTACCATGTTCAATCATAGCCTCTCCTTAGGCTTTGTGCATGCTAAATGGCGCACAGCGACGGTTATCCCACTCCACAAGGGGGGAGCCACCATGGACCCCGGGAACTACTGCCCCATTAGCCTGATGAGCCTGGTCTGCAAGGCCATGGAATGTATCATCACGGAACTTATAAACAAAGACACTGGTAATCTCCAAACTCTTGACCCCACCCAGTTCAGGTTTGTAAAAGGCAGATCATGTCTCCTAAACCTGATAGGCTTCTTTGAAGCAGTCACCATAGCTGTAGACAAGGGTAAGATGGTTCACACAGCCTATCTAGATCTTGCCAAGGCTTTTGACACCATCCTCCACTCTGGAATTAGAGATAAACTCACTAAACTAGGTATAAATCCCTATGTCACAAGATGGGTTGCCAACTGGCTCACTGACAGAACCCAAACTGTGAAAGTAACAGACTCCAAATCCAACTTAAGACCAGTGACAAGTGGAGTACCACAGGGTTCAGTCCTGGGTCCTCTCCTGTTTGGTATCTACTTCTCTAAAGTACAGGCTAACACAGAAGGTCTTTGGCTAATGAAGTTTGCAGATGACTGCAAACTAGGAGCCATAATCGAAACTCCTAACAATGTGGACATCCTACAAATGGGCTTCACTGAGACAGATGCCTGGTGTCAAAGCCATGGCCTCAAGCTCAGTGCCAAAAAGAGCATTGTCATCCCCTTTGGTAAAAACTCTGTACCCATGAACTACAACATAGGTGGTAGTATACTTAACACCGAAAGTGTGATAAGAGACCTTGGGACACAGGTGGACAGTAGTCTCTCCTTTGATAATCACATTGCCATAGAAGTCAGGAAATCCTTCTATGTGGCACACCTCATCACAAAAGGTTTCTCATCCAGAAAAAAAATAGTTCATTGTTCCCCTCTATTCATCACTCATTAGACCCATTATAGAGTACAATGCCCCTTTTGGTATGTACCTCACAAGACATCTACAACAACTGGAAAGGCCACAGAAATACCTCACAAAGAGGATTGCCAGCCTCAAACAGATTCCCTACACAGACCTTCTCAAATAACTCCAGCTTTACTCCATCGCATATCGCCTATTCAGAGGTGATCTCTGCCTAACATACAAAGCTATGTCAAACCCAGAGCTGTTGGACATGCTCCACTTAAAGAAATCCCAATCCCTCTGAGCTACATGCTCTAGGGACATAAACCTTGTCACTCAATAAACAGAACATGCCGGAGGGATAGATTCCTGACCCAGAGACTTCCCATACTCTGGAATAAACTACCTATCTATATCAAACAAAGCTCCTCATTAGCACTCTCCAAGAAAAATCTTGATGATTGGATGGGAAATAGGAAATTCACCCCGGGGATCACCTCTGTGGGTCAGCTCGGTAGTGGCACAGGAAAATAATTTTCTTGGATGGCAAAAGCCAGGGAACCTTTTTGGCTGGGCTTGTATAGGCCCCAGGGCCGATAGCCTAGTACCTACCTATGAACCTATGAAAATTACTTTGTTCTAGAACAATAGGATATGTTTGTTTATTTAATTATTTATTTATTGGGATTGCTCATTGCTAGAAGGTTTTCTGAAGGGGTTTGAAGGGAGCACCAAATTTAAAAATTGAAAATTATGGCTATTTCAATATCAGGAGTGAGCAATTAAAGTAGCTATGGCAATGGAGTCTAGATTGAGTACCCAATGCTAATTCATGAAAGGTTAGGATTATAATGAGTAGGAATCAAGAAATAAAGAGAAGGAGGCTGGTTATATTATATGGTAGATAATTTTAAAATATGATGTACATAACTCATGTAGTTTTGTATTAAATGCAGCACTGAAGGAGAAATGATTTCTTATTATTTGGATGATAGGTGTTTCCCACTCTATAGAAAATGGAATTCGTATTACAATTTTATTTGAAAAAGTGGGTCAAAAAAGTGAAGCCGAAAGCTGTTTAATTATAGAATTATATACAGGTTTATATAAGTTTCAAGAAAAAAAAAAGAATACAAGTGTGATGATTTCCATCTCACCAATATTGTAACTTATTTCTATTGTTTGAAAGTGATGTGGATTCTAAAATAGTTAAGAATAGAAGAAAGAATTCAGGATGACATTATATCACACGGGAATGTGAGAAATGTAAACAATTCAGAAATTTTCAATTTAGATTTATTATGCAACAACAAGATGAGTTTCTGCCCCTCCACCTACTCTCTCAATCCTGTTTTTAACTAGTCTGTTCTTCTGTTCCTTACTTTAACTCTGAGATGGGAATCTTCCATATCCTTCTGAATCCTTTCTTCCCACAGTGTTCACAAAAAAAAAAAAAACACAAATGATTATCTTATCTTATATTTTGTTCTATTTTTCTGTTCCATCAAGTATGCTAAATTACCTTAAACACTTGTGTTAGTCTGACAAACTATCTCTATCTGAAGTTTAATGTTCTGTAACTGAATTTTTTATGTTCTTTGTGTCTATCTGTTTTAGGTGGAGCTTTTCTCCCCGGGCCTCTACTGAAAATGGACATATATCCAGTTAGACTAGCCCAGTCAACAAATGTAAAATAAAATAAAATAAATAAATAAATAAATAAAAATGCAAATGCTGAAAATGTTTTTCATTAGGGCTTGCCTTAAGAAATTATGAGAATATTAACACAAGGTACTGCATTGGGTCCCATATGTGATGACTCACACAGTATCATTTAATTTAAATCTAATATTGTACATATGCAGTTCAGTGCATGCCTGCCTTACAAAGTGAATCCTCATAATTGTATATTTTCTCATCCTTTTGGCAGTTATTTGGCAGGGAAACATACTAATGCCATTTTTATATCCTTCATATCATTTTTAGGAAGTTTGCAAAATGATCATTGAGTTATGATGGTTATCTGGCCATCTGTATCAGCAATGATTTTTGTATAAGTAAGACAAAAGGCAATTTAAATCAAATAATTGAAACACAAAAGGGATGTCAAAAATAGGATAGCTACAGACAATTTGAGAAACAACAGCACAAATATCTGGTGTGACCAGTTTGGAAATTTATTTAAATTCAGATGTAGAAAACAATTGAACAAAATTATTTCATGAGATGTTGATAAATTACTTTTAAACTGGTAACTGAATTGCAGTACTGACTACAATTATATTCATTTTCAAGTTTATATAACAAGTATGGTACTGTTCAAAAACTTATACACTTCTGCAGCAGATCATAAATTAAGAAAATGATTTATATTTTGATATAACATATTTTAACATAAAGTGAGGTAAGTGTGAAAAAATGTGTCTAAATGTAAATCAATCTTAAGCTAAACATTCAGAAGATTTTGCATACCATTATGCATTGTACAACACATTTTGATGTATATAATTTTAGCAACAAATAGCTCCTTCAAGATCTGGCTTTGATTATTTAAATTAATTATCTGGAGATGTCTGCAAAAAACTAAATAAATGCAACTTGAAAAACTACACAACACAGAAAAAATATTGTTAATGCTTCTTGATAAGTATACGAATAGTAATTTGCAAAGCTTCTAATTCTAGTTAGTTTGAAACGGTAAGTGGACAATTATCAGAAACTTTACAAATTAATCTAGTTTGAAATCATGTGAAGATGACATGAACATTTATAATAACAAGTATTTAAAATATTTTAACAAATCTATTTTGAACAGATTGCAAAGAGGTTCTTAGCTGTAGCTAGAAAGGAATTTCTGCCAAGAGGAACTGTAGTATTTGCTACTAAAAGCATCCTGTTATTTCACTGTTGTATTTGCAGCTTAACAGGATGCTGTAATTTCTGACTTTTGAAAATGGCACATCTGTGGAAATTACTCACATTATATAGCTATTGTTTACTTAGCAGGATGCCTCTGTGTAGCCTAACTGGCCCATAAAGCATTTACTGTTCACATATCATCTTACAATCTTTAACAGCTATTAGGCCACCAAAGAACTCTTGAAAAACAATAGTTCAGCTAGATCTTTAAGATAGCTATAAAGTAAATCATTTACTGTTCAAGCTTTTTCTTGTCTAAAAGAAATGGAAAAGGTTGTGTCATGGAAATTATATTTCATTCTTTGTTTTTCACTCCACATTTTATAAATGCCCTTTTAACCCAACTCTCTATATCTTTCTAGAAGAAATGTATTTATTTACATTATAAACACTTTGTGGAATCCTCGTCTGATTCATGTCTGACTAACCTTTAGAACTTAATTCTTGTGGAAGTGATGTTGTATGTAACACTCATTAACCATGAGCTCCTTACATTAATTGTAATAATACTGCATGATTCTTGCTTTCCAATAATTGATACTGTAGGTCTTATAAAAATAATTAGCTTTTTCCTTTAAATATAACTCTATACTTGCAGTCTTAAAATAAAGATGCTGTTTTTTTTTTTGCATCTCATACAAATATTCACCTGGAAAAAATTAAGCTACACTTTCACTGTAATGGAATACTTATTGATAATGAAATATATATACACATATGAGACAAGCACAAAACTTGCATGTATGTATGTATGTATATATATATATATATATATATATATATATATATATATATATATATATATATATGTATATATATATATATATATATATATATATATATATTTATGGGATCCGTATGGATCACCGAAAGACAACATAACCGAAAGAGATTCGGCCGGGCATACTTGCGCGAAAGTGCTTTTCACCAAAAAGTACTTTCGCGTAAGTATGCCTGTTGCAGAGATCGCACTACAGTGGGGATAAGGGAAAATTCCCTTTTCTCCACTATAGTGCGACCTCGGAGTGAGAATATTTAAATATGAGGGTGTGGGGGGTGCAGGGAGGCTTGCACCCCTGCAAAAATGTAGAAGTAATGTCTTATTTTTTTTTAAACACACTTTAAAGAAAGTGCTTTTTTGGTGAAAGCACTTTTGCTAAAGTGTGTTCGGTGATTGTGGATTTGGACTATTGAACTTTCGTTCAATAGTCCTAGATCCATATATATATATATATAATATATATATATATATATATATATATATATATATATATATATATATATATACACACACACAGAGAGAGAGAGAGAGAGAGAGATGGGTCTACTTTGTTTTGTTGCGGAATCTCATTTCACTGAACTGAACTTAGTATATACGACACTGTGTAGAGTACTGTAAGGCAAGTAAAAGGTATATGCCCTTTTCCCCACTGTAGTGTAATCCTGGAGTTAGTAAGGCAAGTAAAAGGTATATGCCCTTTTCCCCACTGTAGTGTAATCCTGGAGTTAATATATATATATATATATATATATATATATATATATATATATATATATATATATATATAGTTTGGGGGCATTGCCCCCCAACATTGGGGTGCAGGGGGATAGCACCCTACCTTGTTTGTTTTATATTGTATTTTACTAAAAACTTCAAAACAATACATTTTAAACAATAGACATGCATAGCTGCAACATCAATCACTAACTCTCTCCAGATGACAATATGTACTCAAACTAAGTGGAGGGCTACACACTCCGATACCCCCCAATGTGGGGGCTGTGCCCCCCATCCCTCCCTAACTATATATACTAACTCCAGGATCACACTACAGTGGGTAAAAAGGCATATACCTTTTACTTGCCTTACAGTACTCTACACAGTGCCATATATACTAGCTGCAGTTCAGTGAAATGAGATTCAGTGAAATGAGTTTTTAGTAATTTGAGTTTTCAGCGAAGTGGTTAGGGTGAAATGAAATTCAGTGAAATGAGATTCAACTAATCAAAGTAGACCCATATATATACTTATTCTTAAGTGTTATTCTAAGCTCTTAGTTTTTGGTTTAAGCACTTGGACTTTAGGCCCACCCCTTAGCTCTCCCTGGCTTTTCTCACTCAGATTCTGACAAATATGGATGGACAATTTCCTACAGTTTCTCCTGCCATTCTTGTTGATATAGGCATCCTGAGACTCTGTAGCAACTGCTTCATGTACACGGACAACCATCAACTACTACCACCTAGGACAACAATTTGTGAGAGATGCATTACATTAGGAACCTAGAGTCCAAGCTCTCCCCCCTCAAGCCAGTATATTTGGCACCAAAAAGACTGTCAACACAATCACTACACCTCCGACACCACCCACACTGACACAACACCCAACTACATATGCGGATGTCCTCCAGGTAAACATACCCAAACAAAGGAGACCGCTGAGGCAAAAACACACACGATCTCCACAGCCCTCCACACCACATACCATGCATATTCCACACATCTGTGCCTCACAGCCACTAAGGCTTCAACATAAACCTAACATATTAGTCATGGGAGGCTCCATTGTGAGACACACAGATATGCCTCTCAGCAGGCTGGATAAGGAGAATGTCACAGTTAGTTGTCTGTCGGGTCCCAGAATCCACCACATCACTTACACACTCAAGTCTCTCAACAACGGGTACTGTTATGACTCTGTCATACTCCATGTTGGCATGATTGACTTGAGACATACCTCTCTGGTCTATATGAAGAGAGACATGATTGAGCTCACTAATTATGTGTCCCAGACAGATATGTCCCTAGCCTTAAGCAGGATTCTGCTGTAACCCAGAACGATGCCTGAATACAAACAGAAAATGATTTACTTTAACAATTGGCTTAGCTTCTGGTGCCATTCCAGGGGGATCCAGTACCTGACAGCCTGGGAAGATATGATTGACAGACCCCGATGCTTTGCCAGAGATGGGCTGCATCTGTTTTACCTGGGCTTCAGGCTTCTGGCAAAGGTTCTTTTCTCCTCTATAGTGCCTATTTTAGGAAAAGTGATGAGGTTAAAATTAGCAACATAGAAATTTAAACAAAACACAAATTAAAGGTCATTCTGCTAAATGCTAGGAGTCTAAACATGAAACTGTACTCTTTGCAAGCATTCCTAATCCTGGAAAATGCTGACATCTGTGCAGTCACAGAAACCTGGTTCAAAGCTGTGGAGAGAATCCCAGCTTTACCTGGTTACTCATCCTATCATACATTCAGACCAAAACTGTGGGCAGTAAAGCCAAAGGAGGTGGAGTTTCAATATACATTAAAGACATACACAACCTCAGGCTGGTCAAACAGTATGATACACAGGATATACCTATTCAAATCAAAGCTAGCTACCGGCCCCCAAATCTGGCTCAAGATGCCCGATCCGCCTATTTGGACCTGTTTGCATCTAACAAGAATCAACCCTTTACCCTAATCCTGGGTAACTTTAACTTCCCAAACATAGATTGAAAGACCTACTTATGCCAGAACACAAATGCCCAAAGATTCCATGATTTTGTCAATGCAAATGCCTTGTAACAGCTAGTCAATACCCCAACAAGAGATGATAATATCTTGGACTTGGTATTAACCAACATGAGTAACCACTGCACCATCCCTTTAGTATCATCCTTCCTGGTAAAATCTGACCACAAAGCAGTCACTATTGAAGTCAGCATCTCCCCCAACCCCCCTCTAGCTAGAATCAGACATAAAAACTTCTCTAAAGCTGATTACAGCCTCGTGATGGATGGTATAAACAGTTTCACAGCCCTCTCCCCCTCTGTAGGAACTGGCACCAATATGCAAAACTACATCAAAGCACTATACGTGCATTCATATAGATGCATGGAATCAGGGATACCCAACAGGACTAAATCATCCTCTGCAAGGAAGAGTAAACCTGTCTGGTGGACATCTCCAATAAATAAATTCTATAACAAAAGGAAAGAAATTGCTGTCCAAAACCAAAAAGGAGCAGGTGCCCAATTGGAAGCAATGTCTTCCTTAGCCTGAACAAGCAAATAAGAGCACTAGTGAAATCCTCCAAACAAACTTTGAGTCGAAAATTGGCCACATCTACTAGAGAAAATCATATGACCTTCTTCATATATGTCCACAACCTCAAAGGAAGCACCCAGATCTGTTCAGAACTGGTGGTCAAGGACACCACAAATACAAATCCTGTAGATATAGCAAACTTGCTGGCTGACAGATTTAGTGAAAACTTTAACTCTCTGTCCCCCCACATCAGTAAATCAGGACATCCCCAGTACCTGCCCCTTCCCCTTATCTCTAGGGTACAGATCATCACTGCTCTCTCAAAGGCAAAGAATACAGCCTCCAAGGGACCCGCTAACATCCCAGGCTGCATCCTACATGTACTCAGGCAGGAACTTGTAGCACCATTAAGCACCCTATTCAACAAAAGCCTGAGTACTGGATTCATCCCAGCTGAGTGGAGGACAGCCACTGTCATCCATTTACGCACAGGTGGAGCATCCACCGATCTGGGAAATTATAGGCCCATCAGCCTAACTAGCCTGATCTGCAAGGACATGGAACAGATTATCACGGACCTCATTAACAAGGACAGTGGCACCTTCCAAACACTTGATCACACACAGTTTGGCTTTATCAATGGGAGGTCATGTCTGCTAAATTTGATTGACTTTTTGAGACAATCTCCAAAGCCATGGATGAGGAAAAACGGTGAGTACCACCTACCTTGACCTGGCCAAAGACTTTGACACTCTTCCCCACTCGGGCATAATAGATACACTCTCTCAACTCGGCATCAATCTATATGTTACCAGGTGGGTAGCAAACTGGCTCACTGATAGAATCCACATAGTCAAAATAAGGAAAGCTACCTCAAGCAGTAGATCCACAACAAGCAGCATACCCCAGGGTTCAGTCTTGGAGCCTCTTTTATTTGGGATATACTTTTCTGAGGTGCAGGCCAAAACCAGTGGGCTATGGCTGTCCAAGTTTGGACATGACTGCAAGCTGGTTGCTGTCATCAATTGCCCTAGTGATGTGGACATCCTCCAAGAGGGTCTCACTCAGACAAATGACTGGTGCCAGAAACATGGCCTCAAGCTGAGTACTCCCATTTGGGAAGAGTGATGTTGCCACAAATTATTACATTAATAACACTGTGCTAAGCATGCAATAGTTGTGAGGGATTTGGGCACCCAGGTTGATAGCAACCTGACTTTTGACCAGCTTCTGTTGTATGGAAAGCCTTCTACATGACCCACCTCATAAGTAAGGGTATCTCATCCAGGGACAAGGAGGTCAAAACATCCCTGCATTCTTCCCTTATAAGGCCCATTATTGAGTACAATGCCCCTTTCAGCATGTACCTCGCAACGCACATGTAGCAGCTGCAGACACAACAGAGGATCCTCAGCAGGAGAATCCAGGGCCTCAAACATGTACCATACACATATAAGTTAAAAGCCCTATCCCTCTACTCACTTTCATACAGACTCCTCAGAGGTAAACTCTGTCTGCCATACAAGGTGATTACGAACCCAACTTTGATGGGACTGCTGCATATTCGCAAGTCAAGCTCCACAAAAGTAACCTGTACTCAGCCTCAACCTGGTCTGTGACATTAACAAGACTTGTTGGCAGGACAGATTTGTGTCCTAGAGACTCCCCCATCTATGGAGTAGACTCCCTCTCCACATCAAGCAGAGTACCACTTTACCCCTTTTTAAGTACAACCTAGATAACTGGATGGGAAGCAGAAAATATACCCCTGGGATTCCACCCATGTCCCTGCCAGACAGAGGCATCGGGTGCTGATTTGTCTAAACATGGGCTAAACTCTTGACTAGGCTTATAAGGGCCTCAGGGCCACTAGCCTTGTAACCTCCTATGATCGTATTATCCTATCAAGAAGTGATTAGAAGGGTGTGGCAGAGTAGACAGGGTTTGTAGTTTTTAACATTGCATTGTTATACAACAATAGGACATGTTTGTTTGTTTAATTATTTATTTATTGTTATTGTTCATTGCTAGAGGGCTTTCTGAAGGGGTGTGAAGGGAGCACCAACTTTACAAATTGCAAATTGTGACTATTTCAATATCAGGAGTGAGTAATTAAAGTAGCTATGGCAATGGAGTCTAGACTGAGTACCCAATGCTAATTCATGAAAGGTTAGGATTATAATGAGTAGGAATCAAGAAATAAAGAGAAGGTGACTGGTTATATTATATGGCAGATAATTTTAAAATATGATGTACACGGCTCATGTAGTTTTGTATGAAATGCGCCACTGAAGGAGAAATTATTTCTTATTATTTGGATGATTGGTATTTCCCACTCTTTATAGAAAATGGTATTCGCATTACAGTTTTATTGAAAAAGTGGGTCAAAAAAGTGAAACTGAAAGCTGTTTAACTATAGAATTATATACAGGTTTATATAAATTTCAAGAATAAAAAGAATGCAAGTGTGATGATATCCATCTCACTAATACTGTAACTTATTTCTATTGTTTAAAAGTGGTGTGGATTCTAAAATAGTTAAAAATAAAAGGAAGAATTCAAGATGAAGAAAAGTAAAAAATTCAGAAATTTTCAAGTCAGATTTATCATGTAAATGCTGAAAATGTTTTTCATTAAGGCTTGTCTTAAGAAATTATGAGAATATTAACATAGGGCACGGCAGGAAAATATACTAATAGTAGTGACATTTTTATATCCCCCATATCATTTTAAGAAGATTGCAACATGATCATTGAGTTATAATGGTTATCTGGCCATCTGCATCAGCAATATTTTTTGTATAAGTAAGACAAAAGGCAATTTAAATCAAATCACTGGAACACAACAAGGATGACAAAAACAGGATAGCTACAGGCAATTTGAAAAATGACAACACAAATGTCTGATGTAACCAGTTTGGAAATTTTTTTAAATTCAGATGTAGAAAACCATTAAACAAAATGATTTCATGAGACATTGATAAATCACTTTTGAACTGGTAACTGAATTGCAATACTGATGTCAATTGTATGCATTTTCAAGTTTAGATGACAAGTGTGATACTATTCAAAAACTCACACACTTTTTCAGCAGATCATAATTTAAGAAAAGGATTTATATTTTGATATAATATATTCCATCATAAACTGTGGTAAGTGTGAAGAAATGTGTCTAAATGTAAATAAACCTTAGGCTAAACATTCAGAAGATTTTGCATACCACTATGCAACACAATTTGATGTGTATAATTTTAGCAACAAATAGCTCCTTCAAGATCTGTCTTTGATTATTGAAATGAATTATCTGGAGATGTTTGAAAAAAAAAACTAAATAAATGCAACTTGAAAGACCACATGCTTCTTGATAAGTATATGAACAGTAATTTGCAAAGCTTCTAATTCTGGTGAGTTTGAAACTGTAAGTGGACAATTATCAGAAACTTTACAAATTAATCTAGTTTGAAATCATGTGAAGCTGACATGAACATTTATAATAGCAAGTCTTTAAAATATTTTAACAAATCTATTTTAAACAGACAGCAAAGAGGTTCCTAGCTGTAGCTAGAATGTAATTTCTGCCAAGAGGAACTGTAGTATCTGCTACTAACAGCATCCTGTTATGCCGCTGTTGTATTTACAGCTTAACAGGGTGCTGTAATTTCTGACTTTTGAAAATGGCACATCTGTGGAAATTACTCAAATTATATAGTTATCGTTTACTTAGCAGGGTGTCTCTGTGTAGCCTAACTAGCCCATGAAGCATTTGCTGTTCACATATCATCTTACAATCTTTAACAGCTATAAGGTCACCTAAGAAGTCATGAAAAACAATAGCTCAGCTAGATATTTAAGATAGCTATAAAGTAGATCATTCACTGTTCAAGCTATTGTTTTGTCTAAAAGAAATGGAAAAGGTTGAGTATCATGGTAAATTATATTTCATTCTTTGTTTTTTCACTGCACATTTTATAAAGGCCCTTTTAACTCCACACTCTATATCTTTCTGGAAGAAATTTCTTTATTTAGATTATAAATAAGTGTGTGGAATCCTAGTCTGATTCAAATCTGACTAACCTTTAGAACTTCATTCTTGTGGAAGTGATGTTGTATGCAACACTCATTAAGTATGAACTCCTTACATTAATTGCAATCATACTGCATGATACTTGCTTTCAGATAATTGATACTGTTGGTCGTATAAAAATAATTAGCTTTTTCCTTTAAATATAACTCTATACCTGCAGTCTTAAAATAAAGATGTATTGTTTTTCACTTTAAGGAAAATTTGCATTTCATACAAATATTCATGCAGAAAAAATTAAGCTAAACGTTCACTGTAATGGAATACTTATTGATATATATATATATATATATATATATATATATATATATATATATATATATATATATATATATGGGATCTGTACGGATTACCAAAAAACAACATAACTGAAAGAGAGTCGGCTGGGCATACTTGTGCGAAACTGCATTTCACTAAAATGCACTTTCGTGTAAGTATGCCTGTTGCGGAGAGCGCACTACAGTGGGGTTAAGGGAAAATTCCCTTTTCCCCACTGTAGTGTGACCTCTGAGTGGGAATATTTAAGTAGTGGGGTGTGAGGGGTGCAAGGGGGCTTGCCCTCCTGCAATAAATGTAAAAGTAATGTTTTATTTTTTTTAAAACACACTTTAACGAAAGCGTTTTTTCGGTGAAAGCCCTTTCATTAAAGTGTGTTCGGTGATTGTGGATTCGGACTATTGAACTTTCATTCAATAGTTCTAGATCCATATATATATATATATATATATATATATATATATATATATATATATATGTGTGTGTGTGTGTGTGTGTGTGTGTGTGTGTGTGTGTGTGTGTGTGTGTGTGTGTGTGGCTCTATACATATATATATATATATATATATATATATATATATATATATATATATATCTATATATCTATATATATATATATATATATATATATATATATATATATAGATATATATATATATACATATATATATATATATATGTATATATATATATGAGACAAGTGCAAAAATTGTATGTATGGATATATATATATATATATATATATATATATATATATATATATATATATATATGTAATATATATATATATATATATATATATATATATATATATATATATATATATATATATGGGACCCCTTCAGTTTGCCGACATTCCAGAATGCCGACAACCATATGGCCGACACCATATGATTGACATTCGGAATGCTGACAATGCGGATCTGGCATTTCACTATAGTGCATAATGGAAAGATTTCCATTCCTGCACTATATTGCGATCTTGGAGCTGGTATATTAAAGTTACGGGGGTGGGCAGACCCCCCCCCTCCTGCTAGCAGTTTAAAAGAAATTGTATTTTCCTTTTTTGTGGACTTATAATGTTGGCATTCCGAATGTCGATCATATGGTATCGGCCATATGGATGTCTGCATTCTGGGATGTCAGCATTGTGTAAGGGATCTATATATATATATATATATATATATATATATATATATATATATATATACAGATAGACTGATAGATATAGATATATATATATATATATATATATACATATATATATATATATATATATATGCATATATGTATATATGTATATATATATATATATATATATATATATATATATGTGTGTGTGTGTGTGTGTGTGTGTGTTTATGTGTGTGTGTGTAGATAGATATAGATAGTGTTATATATGGACAGAGATACAGAGAGTGAGAGAGTGTGAGAGAGAGAGAGAGATAGAGATAGATTCCCAGCTCTAAGAATTCAGTTTTATGACTCCCAGCTCTAAGGATTTTGTTTTATGCATTTAGTTCAATATAAAACATTTGTATTTGCTAATGATTTTTCAGCTGCATAATGCAAAAAATGTCCAGCTATAGGGATATCAATTTTAAACACTTTGCATGTCCTCTCTATTCATGCCATATTCCATAGTGTCTCTTGTACAGCTTATAACAGGCCTGCAATATCCATGGTGTCATGACATTTTTTTACTTGCATGATTTTAATGTCTACATGCAGCAAATGCATTCATGCTTCTCTCAAAATGATGTAAATAAAGTAAATGTTATTAATGTTTATTTTAAGTAGTGTAATTTTATTTATCTTGTCTGTGTATTAGAATCAGAACTGCAATTCTGGCAGACATTATAACTGAGACATTCACCAAATAAATGCACATTATTTTTGCCAGCAGCAAGCAAGCCTCAGCTGTACTAACATAAAACTGTTAAAGTCTACAAGCTGCTTATAAAATCAGCTTATTCTGAAGAACTATATTTCATAATTTGCAGCTTTACCATGTGTCAGGTTACTAATTTACATTTTTCCAGAAATAACATACATTTACAAGTGCTCATCACTGCAGAATGATGGGGTCTACCAAAGGCGAACTCCTAAGTGATGTTTGGCAAAAATTCAGTATACCAAAATTAGGTCCACAGAGTTATTTACATGTAGAAGATTGAGAAGTAGGGTAAAGTGTTTTAATAGCCACATTAACATTATATGATCTGATGAATAATGGTATGTTTAGTTGGTAGTTATTTAAAGTAATGGAGTTGCACTGCCCTAAGTTTCTGATGGCATTCATTGCTTGTATTTGCTGTTTTTAATATTTGGACTTCCAGCCTGGAGCAACTATAAGCATGGGAGGCACCCTAAAGACTCACCAACTTAAACCTCAGGCTGGTGGTATAGGTCACATGAACTAAGTCAGAACTAATTGTAGAACAATTGAATAGCTTGTATTGCTATTCAGTTTTGGAGAGAAACACTTGTATTCCTAAAAAACAAAAAAAAAAAAATTGTATTGCAGTTTTGTTTGCAGAATCATATTAGCCCAAAGTCAAACAATACAAGACTTTATTAGGAAGATAACATTTAAAAACAAACAAAAAAATAAATAAATAAAACAAAACAGGTAGATAAGCACTGTGTAACTTATTTCTAAAGTGTTTTGTGCAATTATACATTTTTGAGCATTGTGCACATAACTTACTATAGAGTCATTTAAGACTTTTTCATTTGATTATTCATTCATACCTGTGCCTGTGATTGGGGCTGGCTTTGCTAACTCATCAGTGTCCTTGTGATTAGAAGGTCTGTAGGAGGGAATGTTAGGTGCTTATTTATTATTGCATATTATTAAAGAGTAATGACAGGCTGTCTCCTTATGGGAAGCACCAATCAGATCTTCATTGGTGGGGGTCCTTATCATTGGTGGTTCAGCCAAATTAAATCACCAATCATGCACCCTTTTCTCCAAACTCTTCTATGTCACTGTGATTAGAGGACTGAGAACATATGGCATGTAATTCTGTCATAGGTGTCTACCAAGTGAGATGCAACTGCCTTGTTGTTTGAGCTCTACTTGACTATTCAGTATTATTTAAAAATAATGAAAGGCTGTCTCTTTATGAAAAGTTCCAATGAGGTCTTCAGTAGTCAGGGTCCTTATCATTAGTGGACCAGTGAACTTAAATCTCCAATTGTCCTCCCTTCTCTGCCAGTCCTTCTATGTGACTGCAATTGGAGGACAGAGAACATGCAGAATGGTGTGTAGTTCTGTCATTGGTCGTCGTCACTGGTTGTCATCAAGGGATGCAATTATCATCAGTCCAACTTTGATTTCTATGTAATTTGCTCCTTCCCTTTACTGAAGATCTATCTTTCAGTTCTTTTATCTCTTTTATTATATTCAGTATTTCAAATACATGGGTTAGACTTTGATTTCCATTTTTTTAGTTATTGCTTTTTTTTTTAGCAGCCAACATAATTAAATTCAATGATGCGTTACTATGCCTAGGCAAGTGAGAACCAGTATCTGAGCTCAACAAAGTCATATCCCTTGTTACAGCCACCTGTTCTCCCAGTATGTTAACAGAATACTCTATAGGGAATTTTTTTTAATTTGCCAACTCGTTACATTTCAAAAACACATATTCTCAGTTATCGCTTTCTTCCCTAGCATGCCTCCAACATTTGCTGTCTATCTGATGAAAAATTCTATGAAGTCTGCTTGGGATATAAAATACCTATGCAAACATTTCTAAATCTTATGGACTTTGTTTCATACTTGGGAACCATACATATGTCATCCCATTGGTCTCTTGTATATTGCTTTTCTAATCTCCATTCCTAATATTTTCAAACCTTCTCTGACTCCTTATAGTTACTTTATGCAACCTACTAATTTCCCACTTTCAACAGCAGCTTCTGTTCTAGATTTGACAAAAAAAAACAAAAAAAAAAAACACCAGTTCAGGACTTTCTGCTAACATTCCACTATCTCTTTCACTTTGCCTATACTCTGATATTCTGATATACATCCCTGGTAGGGAAGGTAGCTGCTAGACTGCAGTCCAAACATCTTGGCTTCATCCCACTCTACTACCTTTCCCTCTGCAGTTGTTTGCTACCAGTTCCTCAGTTTCTTTGCCAGTTTTCTTCCATACATTCCAGCCTCCTCTTGCCTAATTTCTGTACCCCTACTTTCAGTCATCACTATTGTCAAAATCTCCTTTCTAAATTCTTGCATTGGCTTAGTTCTTAGAAATGTTCTGCTATTTTATGAATATAATATTCTGTATGGTTGTTATTAATGTCCTTAAGGATCTGCATCCAAAATCGTATTCTCTCTTTATTTCTTGAACTTCCCCCATCATCCCTTTTCAGTCTAAATAGTAACATTCTTTTTGTGTTATGCATATGAACATTAACTGTGTAGGTCTAAAATATCCCATTAACTCAGGTAATCTTAAACCACATTGATCTACTGGAAAGGTTAGCATATCCCATTTACCTCTTACCCTCTTATCCTGCCTGATAAATTTCTTCAACTCTTTATTAATTATTGTCAGCAACTTCTCTTCTAGTTGATAATAATATGCCTGACCTGTATGTAAAATTTAAGGGACTAAAAACATTTTCAGTGCTTTCATCTTACTACCCATAACCGCAGACAGCAGCTTCCACTTTCTCAGCATTTGTATTATCTTTTGTTTAATATCTTCCCACATATCCTTAACTGCCATAACAGAACATTTTTAATCCATACTCCTAAATACTTCATCTTATTGTGTCCCCATAAATATGGTATTACTTAACCAATTTGCATTTGAGTACATAATTTAAAGCTATATCCTTTTGCATACCTTCATAAATTTTATATCCCCAAAAGATTTGAAACTGTCACAAAATGTTTCTAACACTGAGATGTCATTTTATCAATTTATCAGGTACAAAATAATATCATCTACAAACAAAACCAACTTTTATTATTTACCATACGAATTATTTCTATGCCCCTTATCTTCTTTGCCAATGACTCTAAATATAATGCAAATAACAAAGGGAAAAGAGAACACCCCTGTCTTGTTCATCTTTCAAAACACAACTTATCAGAGAGGAGCCATCCCACTTTAATTTTGCCTCTGATCAATCATATATCTTCCAAATTTAGTTTACTATTTTATCAGGGACTAGAAATGCTTCCATTGCCCTCTTCATAAAATCTCAGCCTACTCTGTTGAATGCTTTCTCTGCATCAAGATCCACCAGCAAGAGTGGTATTTTCTTATATTCTGCTTGCCTCTGTATCATCATTGTTCTATTAATGTGAAATGTTTGCCTCCTCTCAACAAAAACACATTGATCCATATCTATCAATTCTGACAACACATTTTACAATTTGTTTAGCTAGTTAGAACTAAATACTTTATAATCATGGATTAACATTGAAATTGGCTTATATAAACCTGGGTTTGATGGGTCTTTACTGTATTTATGTATTACAGCCACTACAGTTTTCTTCCAGGATGTTGTTGCCTCCCTCATTTTAAAATACTGTTAAACAAAATCTTCCAGATCTTTATCACTTTCTTTTCTCCTAGCATCCAAACGTCCACAGAAATTACATCTGCTCCTGGATACTTTACTGCACATTTATTATGTGTTTCCTTTTTTTAATTTCATATCCTCCCATCTCAACTGCTAATTGTTGAACCTGATCTACCTCTAATGTTGTCATACTTAAGTCTTCCATAAATATCTCCATTTGTGGTCTTTCTTTATTTCCACATTTTCTGAGTTGTATACAAAGTTTCATAACATGTCTAAAATATCTTTAAAGCCTTTACAGGAAATATGGTTATTTTCCTTGTTGTAGGCTCCCTATGTTTGCCAACAACCCTTTCTACTTTCTGCTGCCTAAATCATTGTGCTAAAAGTTTTTTTATGCTCTGGTGTTATCAAAAATATTGCTGACAGCAATCTTTCTAAACTCATATGTATAATATAAATAATCCATTAGTTTCTATTTAGCACTCTACATTTGCACCATTTCTTGTTCTATGAGAGTCCCCTTATTCTGTAGTACTTTATCCTTTGTAAGCTCCTCTGAGTAATTCATATTACTTCTTAACCATATCACTTTCTCTTTTATTTCTACACTGTTTTTAAACTCTTATTCATTTTTCCCACTCACTAGCTATAACTTCTGAAGATATTTCTATCTTTCCTAATATGCTTGAATAATTTCCACTACCCATCAAGTAAATTCTTTTCTTTTCAACCGGTAAGTTGGAAAGCACTAGTGTCTCATTTTTACTTCATGAACCTGTATCTTTATTTGTACTCAGTCTGAAATAGTTATTGGATATGGGTCTAAGCCTTCAATTACATATAAATGTTCCTATGAAATATAATTTTTGTCTAGTCTAGCCTAGTTATTGTATCATGATGAATAATATATACAGTTTGTTTGAGTTCCTACTGCTGAACTCACATCTTCCATACCAGATATTTTCATAGATTTTTTTCTGAAATCTACCTATCATTGTTATATTTTCTCTTCTAAGTCCCACTGATAAATCCTCACTACTGCAAATCAAGTTCCAGCCCCCCATCTGTAAGTAATCTTCCCAGCCAAAAACAATTATTTCTTCAAACATTTTCATAAGCTCCAAAATGGCAATTTTTGGTGGAATATAAATACATGCTAGCATAATCCTCTTACCTTGCCAATTGCCACTTACTACGACAAATCTACCACTATTGCTTTCTTTACCATCTACTATTACTATTGGAGCCTTCTAGCAATTAGTATAATTAATTTCATGTTGCTTTGTCACTGATATTCTGCTGAATATCCATCCTGAAATCCTTTTATTGTCAAATTTACATGTTCAGCTCTTTCTAAATGTGTCTAATGCAGTAGTGCATATGCACTCTGCATTTCTTAATACAATTCAATACTCTTTCCTTTTTGTCTATACCTTAAGGCCATGTATTTTCTAAGATTATATGCATACTATAGCCATTATGATAAAAATGTATTGTTCCCACCCATTATACATTGCAGTGTACTTTCAACTTTTGTGTTAAATACACACAATAAGGTTTTGCAGGCTGATCTTTTGTAGAGTTATTTCTGCTCTTCTCCTTTTGAACCAATACCACATTTTTCAAGACTTTTTATTTTAATGAAAACCCTCAAAAACACATTTTCAAAATCCACATCCTATATTAGCATAGATCGAATATACAGAATGTCTTCAAAAAATGAAGTTTAGCCCTCCAGATAGGAACAATTCTCCCAAATCAGCAGCTGTATTTACAAGCATTGCCACTTAAAATTAAGGTTATCCATGCTAAAGAGCATACTACATTTTGTCTTCCACTTATACTGATTGCTGTTTGTACTTTTCTTATCTCTATACCCCTAACAAAAGATCGACCTGGAAGCTGACACCACAGTTAGTCGATAGTCCACAAATTGCTCTTTAGTGTAAAAACAGATGCCCAAAACGTGACACAAGCGCTTTCGCTAGGATGTTCCTAGCTTTCTCAAGTACAAAAACACATTGTAAAACTTCAGCTTAAATAGTTGCTTGTCATCAATTAAAACAGTTTTACACCAATTAAAAATTAATTAATTGATAAATTGATAAATTAATCCATACCATTCCCACTGTTTAAAGAGCTACCTACTAAAAGGTTATGCTCATAAACAAATATGTACCAGGCTATATTATTTTGTAATGAAACACCTTACTAAGCAATAATGTGCTTCATTTGAAGCCATAAAAATGCGCTAAAAACATACATATTGTATTAAAAAACTAACTAGCATTAAAAAGGGGAAACCCCTTATTTTTTCTTTAAGTGAATGCAGGACCATTATTGTTTTTTACTCCTATAGAGTTGTACAAACTAAAATAGAAATACATACTTGTGGATAATAAGCACTAAATGGATCTGCCAGTACAATGTGAGGATGTCAGTAATAACAAAGGCTTACCAAACAAAGGAAGGAGTGCAAACAAGTAGCTACAGTATGAGACACACATGTAGGGAAAGAAAAAAGGAAAGAAAAGAGAAGAGAAAGCAAACAAAAAAGAGAAAGGAAGAACCAAAGACAAGCTCATAAACAGATGGCCTTTTCTTTTAAAACTTTGCATACCCATAGACATGCACTGCTAACAAATATAGCACTGAGTAAACTACCTGAATGGATAATATTATAATCTAGCCCTTCTTAGCTTCAAGATGGGCTTTATACTAATAGTATCATTCAGCCCAGGCCAGCTGGCTGCGTTCAGTTTGAGCTGCCACACTAACTCCCTATATTCCAGGGTGGCTTCCCAATCGCCACCTCTGGAATCCTTGTTGATTTGTTCAAGAATCATAAATTTGAAATTGTGATTGGAACATACCAGGGAGTGCTTAAAAAGAGCATTGGTTTCCTTCTTTTTGGCTAACTCATAAAAATGCTCATACATTCTTTTCTTAATTTCCCTTTCCGTCTTCCCTACATAGAAACTTTTACAAAACATGCACACAGCCAAGTAAACCACCCCTCTAGAATTGCATGTAAAATGCATAGGGGAATCCACCCTAATCCTACTAGAAGGCAGATATATTCCTTTGCTATTCAAAATTGCATGGCACTGTTGGCATGCTCCACATTTGAAAGTACCAGGCTTTTTAGTTGTTAAAGCTTTTGTGTTATATGCCCTTGAATTTCTTTCAAACATGTCCTTCAAATTCACACCCTTCTTTCTGATAAACTTCGGTCTACTTGGTAAAATGTTCTTAAATTCCTCTTGTGCCATTAACAGTGGCCCAAAACTTTGCAATTGTTCTCTCTATGTCTTCTGCCTGACTACAATAAGTGTATATGAACTTAGGACCTGCAAATTCATTATTGTTTACCTTGTTCTTATTTCCTTCCCCAGGCAGTTGGTTATTCACCACATGTGTACCTAAAAGTGGAGAATACAATGTGTCCCTTTTACTATTCACTTCCTTATGTAATGCTTTGAAGAGATCTAAGGGATAACCCCTTTCCAAAAACATTTTTTGCAACACCACCACTTCATTGTTAAAATCCTGCTCTAAGCTGCACATTCTTGAGGCCCTAACCAACTGGCCTTTAAGAATCCCTTTCTTTTGTGCAAAAGGGTGGGCGCTTTGATAGTGCAAAAAAGAGTTTGAAAATGATGGCTTACGATAAATTTTGGATTGAAATGTTTTTCTGCTGTAATCCTTGTATAAGCACACGTCCAAATAATGTAATTCGGCCAATGATACTTCATGGGTGAATTTCAAAAAATTAGTTGAGTTGTTAATATGAGTTAAAAATTCTAACAACAAGTTGTGTGTTCCTTTCCATAGGATGCATATGTCATCCAAAAACCTCCTATAGAATAGTAAGTGCTGGTTCCAAGGGGGTACAAACACAAAATCGTGTTCCCATCTATGAAGAATGATGTTGGCATAGATGGTAGCACACGGTGCCCCCATTGCTACCCCTTTTAGCTGTTTGAACATTTCACCCTTGAAAAATACAATGTTGTTGTCCAACACTATACCCATAAACTCAACAATCAAATTGATTAAATTAGAGGAAAGATTAGTTTCCTTCATAAAGAATTCACCAAACCATTGTAACCCAATATCATGGGGTATACTAGGAAAAAGATCCTTTATATCAATGGTTACCAACAATAGTTCTGCATCAAAGTTGCTACACGGAACCGTGCGTAAAAAGTCCCAAGAGTCCCTACACACATAACTTAGCAAATGTGCGAATTTTTTTGCTACATGTTCAATGAATTTCGAAAATGGCTCCGTTATACCACCACTACCTGCCACAATTGGTCTAAATGGCAAGGGGAATGGTATGGATTAATTTATCAATTTATCAATTAATTAATTTTTAATTGGTGTAAAACTGTTTTAATTGATGACAAGCAACTATTTAAGCTGAAGTTTTACAATGTGTTTTTGTACTTGAGAAAGCTAGGAACATCCTAGCGAAAGCGCTTGTGTTACGTTTTGGGCATCTGTTTTTACAATAAAGAGCAATTTGTGGACTATCGACTAACTGTGGTGTCAGCTTCCAGGTCGATCTTTTGTTATTGGTCTTGGTTCTTGGTTTTTGCGATTTTGTCAGAGTTCTACATGGCTGCGGAAGCGGACACTTTTGATCCAGTGGAAACACCACATATTTTGGCAAGCAATGACTTAGACGCACCGGTAACTCATGCGGAATTTAATGCTGTGCTGGCAGCTTTATCTGATTTAACTAAGCTCCTGAAGGGAGCTGAACCGGATGTGGGAGGTCTACTGCCAGGTCGGCAGCGCGCAGCACAATCTGATGGCAAGTCTGGTGTAGCTTATGGAGGCGTCAATGGTTTTGGATCCACAAACGGAGCTATTGACAACCCGAATGTAGGGCAACTCGGGAATCAAGGTCCTGATCGAGTTGAAAGGGCTAACAACACGGAAAGGTGCAATGGTTCCAGAGCTGAGAAAGGGCAGCACCGTAAGGAGTTTAATTTTGAGAACTGGATGGAGCAACAACACGCGTTCACTAAAGGTACTGTTAATGTTAGTAAAACTGCTAACATTGAGCTCGAGCTTGAGGAATTAAAAAAGAAATTATATGCTTTGAAAAATACTCAAATTGAAGTGGACTACTTGAAAGAGTGTGTGAATCAAAAGCGAGTTCCTAAGGGCTTGAGAATATTCAAGTTCCCTAATAATGTTCAAGTTGGAACACCGTATTACTTTAAACTTTGTGACATTTTCAATAGAGCAGGCATTGAAATGCTTAATGTCATGATTGAAGAATACGAATTTAAGCAGAAAACACTCACTAATGACTTGAATGCTTTAAACAACTGTATTGTTACTGACTCTAATTTTATGGCAATTAAATTTGATTACAGCAAAGCATTTGATGAGGTTGATGCATTTTGCAACAAGGTTATCAACAGGAAAATTCGCAAGCTTGAAAGAGACTTGAATGAATATAGGGAGGGGGTGGCATATCCCCTATTTAGACAGTACAGAGCTGAAGTCCAGAACCCCAATATTGTAGAAAATTCAGCTTCAAGTAGCTGGGGGGGGGGGACCTTTAAGGAGAAGTGAAAGGCTAGCTGGTAAAGAACGTAAAGGTTCAGTGCAGGATTTTCATCAGCCTCCGGGCAGGGCAATGGGGTGGAAGCAGAAACAGCAAGGACCACGTCAGTGGAACACATAGGTTTCAACATATCCCCTGATATTTTAAATGTAATGATGGGGAATTTTATAGGTACGGTTAACAATGTACTTCCAGAGGGCCTGGAGCAGGTGGATGAAGCAATTACAATTTCTAAACAAGGAGTATGCACAACACACACTAAGTCCAGTTTTACTATTTATAATTACACGGACACTGTAATTGATAGCAATGCCTTTGATGTTTTCACAAAAGGTTTACATTTTGTTCCATTAAAAAATTGTAACATACCCCTCACCTTAATAGATGTTAAGCTATTCACTAGAAGTCTCAATTTGCAGTTATTATTTAAAGAGCAGACAAGCACAACCTCTGAATTAAATAGGAAAAGTTTATTTAACCCCCCCCATGCATGCATCCATTAAATTGTTTGAACAATTAGTGGAAGATGAGCTTAGGAGTCTCAAGCAACAGCACTCTGATAAGTTCAATTTTAAGCAGGTGGAGTTTGACTTTGTTCAGCTATTAAAAAATGAGAGCATAAGGGTGATGAAACCCGATAAGGGGGGGGGGCATTGTACTTATGTATGAGAACAATTATGAGGAGTACATTTATCAAATGTTGCAAGACAGTAGTCAATACATGGCAGTTTCGAGAAATGAAGTGCACATTTTTTGGTCTAAGATTATGTATTCTTTGAATGACCACCTATGGCAAGGGGCCATTAATGAGAAATTGTACAATTTTTTGTTAGTCCCAAAACCTAGGTCCCCCATAATTTTTGGGATTCCTAAAACTCATAAGGGGCTTGACCCCTTGCCATTTAGACCAATTGTGGCAGGTAGTGGTGGTATAACAGAGCCATTTTCGAAATTCATTGAACATGTAGCAAAAAAATTCGCACATTTGCTAAGTTATGTGTGTAGGGACTCTTGGGACTTTTTACGCACGGTTCCGTGTAGCAACTTTGATGCAGAACTATTGTTGGCAACCATTGATATAAAGGATCTTTTTCCTAGTATACCCCATGATATTGGGTTACAATGGTTTGGTGAATTCTTTATGAAGGAAACTAATCTTTCCTCTAATTTAATCAATTTGATTGTTGAGTTTATGGGTATAGTGTTGGACAACAACATTGTATTTTTCAAGGGTGAAATGTTCAAACAGCTAAAAGGGGTAGCAATGGGGGCACCGTGTGCTACCATCTATGCCAACATCATTCTTCATAGATGGGAACACGATTTTGTGTTTGTACCCCCTTGGAACCAGCACTTACTATTCTATAGGAGGTTTTTGGATGACATATGCATCCTATGGAAAGGAACACACAACTTGCTGTTAGAATTTTTAACTCATATTAACAACTCAACTAATTTTTTGAAATTCACCCATGAAGTATCATTGGCCGAATTACATTATTTGGACGTGTGCTTATACAAGGATTACAGCAGAAAAACATTTCAATCCAAAATTTATCGTAAGCCATCATTTTCAAACTCTTTTTTGCACTATCAAAGCGCCCACCCTTTTGCACAAAAGAAAGGGATTCTTAAAGGCCAGTTGGTTAGGGCCTCAAGAATGTGCAGCTTAGAGCAGGATTTTAACAATGAAGTGGTGGTGTTGCAAAAAATGTTTTTGGAAAGGGGTTATCCCTTAGATCTCCTCAAAGCATTACATAAGGAAGTGAATAGTAAAAGGGACACATTGTATTCTCCACTTTTAGGTACACATGTGGTGAATAACCAACTGCCTGGGGAAGGAAATAAGAACAAGGTAAACAATAATGAATTTGCAGGTCCTAAGTTCATATACACTTATTGTAGTCAGGCAGAAGACATAGAGAGAACAATTGCAAAGTTTTGGTCACTGTTAATGGCACAAGAGGAATTTAAGAACATTTTACCAAGTAGACCGAAGTTTATCAGAAAGAAGGGTGTGAATTTGAAGGACATGTTTGAAAGAAATTCAAGGGCATATAACACAAAAGCTTTAACAACTAAAAAGCCTGGTACTTTCAAATGTGGAGCATGCCAACAGTGCCATGCAATTTTGAATAGCAAAGGAATATATCTGCCTTCTAGAAGGATTAGGGTGGATTCCCCTATGCATTTTACATGCAATTCTAGAGGGGTGGTTTACTTGGCTGTGTGCATGTTTTGTAAAAGTTTCTATGTAGGGAAGACGGAAAGGAAATTAAGAAAAGAATGTATGAGCATTTTTATGAGTTAGCCAAAAAGAAGGAAACCAATGCTCTTTTTAAGCACTCCCTGGTATGTTCCAATCACAATTTCAAATTTATGATTCTTGAACAAATCAACAAGGATTCCAGAGGTGGCGATTGGGAAGCCACCCTGGAATATAGGGAGTTAGTGTGGCAGCTCAAACTGAACGCAGCCAGCTGGCCTGGGCTGAATGATACTATTAGTATAAAGCCCATCTTGAAGCTAAGAAGGGCTAGATTATAATATTATCCATTCAGGTAGTTTACTCAGTGCTATATTTGTTAGCAGTGCATGTCTATGGGTATGCAAAGTTTTAAAAGAAAAGGCCATCTATTTATGAGCTTGTCTTTGGTTCTTCCTTTCTCTTTTTTGTTTACTTTCTCTTCTCTTTTCTTTCCTTTTTTCTTTCCCTACATGTGTGTCTCATACTGTAGCTACTTGTTTGCACTCCTTCCTTTGTTTGGTAAGCCTTTGTTATTACTGACATCCTCACATTGTACTGGCAGATCCATTTAGTGCTTATTATCCACAAGTATGTATTTCTATTTTAGTTTGTACATCTCTATAGGAGTAAAAAACAATAATGGTCCTGCATTCACTTAAAGAAAAAATAAGGGGTTTCCCCTTTTTAATGTTAGTTAGTTTTTAATACAATATGTATGTTTTTAGCGCATTTTTATGGCTTCAAATGAAGCACATTATTGCTTAGTAAGGTGTTTCATTACAAAATAATATAGCCTGGTACATATTTGTTTATGAGCATAACCTTTTAGTAGGTAGCTCTTTAAACAGTGGGAATGGTATGGATTAATTTATCAATTTATCAATTAATTAATTTTTAATTGGTGTAAAACTGTTTTAATTGATGACAAGCAACTATTTAGGCTGAAGTTTTACAATGTGTTTTTGTACTTGAGAAAGCTAGGAACATCCTAGCGAAAGCGCTTGTGTTACATTTTGGGCATCTGTTTTTACAATAAAGAGCAATTTGTGGACTATCGACTAACTGTGGTGTCAGCTTCCAGGTCGATCTTTTGTTATTGGTCTTGGTTCTTGGTTTTTGCGGTTTTGTCAGATCTCTATACCCCTCCCAGATGTGAAAACAGCTTGTGTACATTCAAATAAAACATTTAATTTTTAGCCACAAGAAAAGTGCACTATCTATATTTAAACAAAAGTAAATTGTACACTGTTCTGTTAAATACACCAGTCTGCAAGGAAGAATATTTCTTATTCACTTCCCATAAATTCAGACTTTATTTTTCATTAAACTGCTTTTGCATTTCCCTCATCAAAGAAGGCTCAGATCTCTTAAGATTAATTGCCTATACCTGCAAACAGTTCTTCTCCATTTAACCATTGTCTGCAATGAATGTTTGTAAATTTCCCTCTAAAAATGATGTACTGTTATCTTCAGCTGCAGATGTCTTGACATCCATGGAACATTTGCTTATGGAAAAAAAATAAAATAAAATTTTATACATCTCTTACACATTTCTAATAATGTATCAGTGTTACACTAGTTTTTCATCCATTTACATGGGTTGCAATACATCATGGCTATGTGGAATTGCTTATTAAAGATGTAAAATTTATTTTCATTGGAAAAAAACCTCACATTAAAGTTTGTAAAAAAATAGAGATTTACAAAGATAGGCACACAGACAAAGAAGAAAACACAAGATTAAGAAGATTTAAATGGAAAAGGAAAATAGATGAGATAATGTAAGCATTTCTTTTACATTTTAAGCCTTTTAATTGGTTTATTAATTATCTGTAAAGCATTTACATGAAATTCTTTTACAAGGTACTCAGAGAGAGACATATTAAACTTGGTAAGAGTATCTCAATGCCTTGATTCAGTTGATACTTCATTCCAGGTTGTTGGGCATGCGCATGGGAAGGATGGAGGAATGGTTGAGTGGTATTGCATTGTTATGGGAATTCCATAAGGATTAGCACTTTTCCCTAATTAGGAGCTTTGTTTTCAGAGGACTGCAGTAGCTGTTATTTAAAATATTATGTAGTAAGATATATAGAAGATAAGAGGAACTTTCAGTAATGAGTATCCAATCTCTGTCATTTAAAAAGTTGGAGTGTGGCACCCAGGGTATCATCAAGTTGAACAAATCAGGCAATTTTGTTTGGGGACTTGCATTCTAGCAGTATTATAAGCAGAGTATAAAGAGAGTGCACAAACAAAATATTCTCATTTAGGAAGAAAGACATGCTTGAACAGAGAAAGATGATTTGGTGTGTTATAGCAGAGGTTTAAAATATGTAAAAGGGCTTTATTAATAATATTATCAGTGCTTATTGTAAAGCATAAGGTAGAGTCAATGGTTAGGGCTAAGTATTACTACTCTAATACAAAAGAAAGACTGTTGCTCTTATTCTTTGTGGTATTAAGGACAGAAAGTTGAGAGGCTCTGTGAAGGGAGGAGAAAACATAATTTTTTTGTGTGGGGGGGCACTTCATTTGGAGTTTATTTTGTTTAGACCACTGACAAAGATCAGAGAAGGATTGGTAAATCTTTTGTAAATCTGAGATTACAGGACTGTGTCACATAATCTGTTTTGAAGGGAAGGAAAACTTCAGGTAAATCAACTGTAATAAAATGAATGAATAAAGAAAACAGTAATGGATCCAGAACAGTGGCTTTTAGACACCTGCTTTTAATGTTTTATTAGTGCACATCAGTTTTTTTTTTTGTTTTTTTGTTTGTTTTTTTTTTTTTAATAAACTTAAAAGTTACTGTTTTTAAGGTAGCTATTGAGCCAGGCAATTACATTTTCTCCCAAACTGATTTTTTGCATCTTAGCAAACAGAATTTTGTGATCAACAGTTTTAAATGTATGGTTCATGTCAACAAATATGCTGTCTGTAAGGCATTGCCATTTTGGTTATTATAGTTATTCTCAGATGCTGAGAGGAGAGTGGCTGTTGTTTTAAAACAATTTCTGAAAGCCATCATGCTATATATGATGTAGAAGTGCATAGCTATTAAAGTGTTGACGTGGATTATAAATATATTTTTCAATAACGTTTGCAAGAGGATAAAGAGTTCAGCTAGATTGTTGATTTTATGACTTTTTTTTTTTTGCTGCGTGTTTTTTAGGGATGATGGAACAATTCCTGTGGTAAGAGAGATATTATCATTCAAAGTTAGGGAGGCTGGCTAATTTGTCTTCTGGTCTCCTAAAGAAATTAGTGTGGACATCAGAGAAGATAGACGTGGAGGTTTTCATTTTCTTTAATAATCGTTTAGTTTCCTACTCAGAAACAACCTAGAAGTAGAAGGTGGCTGCATAATCTACAAGAATGTGCACTTAAACTTAAGGCCTACATTTTGTGTAGTTTGTGGGTTAGAACTTAATGTGTTAAGGATTGTTCCAATGCAATATAATGTAAAGTTTCTATAATCTTCTAATGTATTAATTTTAGAGTTATAGGTTCATAGGTTCATAGGTTCATACTAGGCTATCTGCCCAAGGGCATTTATAAGCCTAGCCCATAGTTATGTGGCTTTCGCCACCCCTTTAGTTTGAATAAAAACTATGCCTATCATTTTTCTGAGCCTCTGTCAAGCAGTGACACTGAAGTAATCCCTGGGGTATATCTGCGATCTCCCATCCATTGGTCAAGATTCCTCTTGAACAAGGCCAGCGAGGTGCTCTGCCTCACATGTACCGGGATTTTGTTCCACAGCATAGGGAGTCTCTGGGTGATGAATCTGTCCCTCCAGCACGTTCTATTTATAACCGTGTCAAGGTTTAAGTCTCCGCCCTTGTGGTTCTGAGGGATCTAGATTTTTGAGGTGAAGCATATTCATCAAATCTGGGTTTGACATGGCCTTATATGTCAGGCACAGGTCACCTCTGAGCAAGCGGTATGAGACTGAATAAAGCTGGAGTTCTTTCAGTCGGGCAGCATAAGACATATTTTTGAGACCCTTTATCCTTTTGGTGAGGAACTTTTGGGGCCTTTCAAGCTGCATCAGGTGTCTGGTCAGATACATTCGAGCGGGCATTGTACTCAATCATAGGTCTAATGAGTGATGAGTACAGGGGACGATGACCTCCCTTGATCTAGATGTGAATCCCTTCATGATCAGGTGGGCGATATAGAAGGTTTTCCTAACTACTTTAGCAACATGAGTGTCAAAGCGAAAGACTACTGTCAACTTGGGTCCCCAGATCCCTGATGACTTTTTCTGTGCTCAGTGGATTGTCACCTATATGGTAGCTAGGGGTAACCTTGTTTTTCCCGAAGGGTATGACTATGCATTTTTTGGCGTTTAACTTCAGGCCATGGCTCTGGCACCAGTTATCCGTTTCTGTGAGGCCCTTCTGGAGGATATCTGTGTCAGATGTGTTTTCGACTATGGCCCAGTTTGCAGTCATCTGCAAACTTTGTCAGCCATAACCCTCCTGTGTTTGCTTGTACTTCAGAAAAGTAGATGCCGAACAAGAGTGGACCCAGGACTGAGCTCTGTGGGACACCACTTGTGACAGGCTTTGAGTCTGACATGGCTCCAGCAACTCTGACCCTGTGGGTTCTGTCGCTTAGCCAGTTTGCAACCCATCTTGTGATGTATGGGTTTACATTCAAGCTGATGAGTTTTTCGATGATACCTGAGTGGGGTATTGTGTCGCAGGCCTTTGATAGGTCGAGGTAGGCTGTATGGACTGCCTTTCCCTCATCAATGGCCTTGGTGACTGTCTCGAAAAAGTCAACCAAGTTTAAGAGGCAGGATCTGCCTTTGACAAAGCCAAACTGGGTTGGATCCAAAGTCTGCAAGTTCCCTATGTCTTTATTTATGAGTTCCATTATGATCCTCTCCATGGCTTTGCAGATAAGGCTTGTCAAGCTAATGGGCGGTAATTTCCAGGGTCTGTGGAGGCACCGCCCTTATGAAGTGGGACCACAGTCGCCGTGCGCCACTCCTTGGGTGCGTATCCTGAGGTGAGGCTAAGATTAAACAGCTGTCCTAACTGTGGGTTTAATTCCTCGTTGAGTTCATGAAGCACACAGCCGGGGACACCATCCGGTCCCATGGATGCTGTGTTTTTGGCTTAGTGAGGGCAATTCTCAAATGGGCGTTGGAGATGTTTGGGGGCTACAATCCTCTGGAATAGATATCTCTCCTTTTGGGGAGGGGAGAAGTTTGCACTGAACCTGTCAGCCAGTATGTTAGCAATGTGTGTAGGTTCAGTAATTTTCACATCATTTTGAACTAATTCTGAGCATATCTGGGAGTTTCCTCCTAGGTTTCTAACATAGCTAAAGAAGGCCTTATGATTGTCTTTAGAGTCCTTGGCGATTTTTCTCTCAAAATTTGCCTTGGATGATTTTATGAGAGCTCTTAGTTTTTACTTATAATGATCAAAGGTGTCTTACCTTTCAAGGATTTTGCTCTATCTTGTAGTAGCTTCCTCCTTTTGTTGTAGAGCTTGTTTATGGCTGGGGTCCACCAGACTGGACGCTTGCCTTTGGTACAGAGAGTCTTAGTTTTGTTTGGGATTGCCTGATCCATGCAGTCCTGTAGGTGCTGGTAGAAGGCATTTGTAAGTGATTCAGCGGTTTGAGTAATGTTTACCACTGGCTCAGGGGCCTTAAAGGAGACCACACTAGTTTTTAGAAGTGTGAAATCGGCTTTTGAGAAGTTTTTCACTGTGGTCTTTTTGTTTCAGGTGGGGCGGGATGAGGACCTCCAGCGAGATTAGTTTATGATCTGATCTCACCAGTGAGGGGTATACTTCGGTGTTGAACATTTTGATCCCATGTTCGTGATGATGAGATCAAGTATGTTTTCACCTCTTGTGGGGATGGTGACTAGTTGTTCCATGGCATTTGAGTTTATGAACTCCAGGAATCTTTGGGTTAGAGTGTTCGGGCTTGAGTAGTGTTCCCAGTCTATATTAGGGTAGTTGAAGTCACCTAGTATGATGGTGTTTGGAGATACATTTATCCCCTCCAATGTTTTCAGGAAGGCCATGTGAGGTTCCTGAGTTTGAGAGGGTGGCCTGTAACATGCTACAAATTGCAGAGCAGTCTTGCCTATGGTTAATTGCACCTGGATGGTCTCAGATGCATCGTGCGTTGCCACCAACCTTGAGGTGTGGGTGTCCTTTATGAATATGGACACCCCTCCTTTCTTGGTGTTGTCCGGATTTTGGGGCTGGAACGTATGATATGAGGTGAAACCTGTTAGTGCTGGGGTGCTCTCAGGAGCCTTGAACCAGGTTTCTGTCACAGCACAGACATCGATGTTCTCCATATTGAGAAGGGCCTCGAGTGCGTGCATCTTGAGATTGAGACTTCTGGCATTGAGCAGCATTACCCTTAGTTTTTTCCTTTTGGTGTTCTAGGGTGGTAGGTTTAGAATTTGAGCCTTGCCTAAAAAAGGCACTATGGGGGTGGCAAGAGCCTTTGCCAATATCCGGAAGCCCAGGGGTGACAGGTGCAAGCCGTCCCTTGCGAAGCAGCGTGGCTTGTCCAGCATGTCATCCCAGGCAGACAGACATTGGATCCCCTTTGAATGACAAGAGAATTTAAGCCAATTATTAAAGCTGATCATCTTATCACTGTATTGTGGCATCATTCTAGGTGAAGGTAGGATACTGCTCAAGGTCAGGGTCATACCTGCCTGGGCTACATAAAATATTGTCATGAGAGATGGAATTGGAAGCTTTTGTTTGTTTTATTTCTTCCAAAAGCTGTTTTATTATTATTGGTAGCAGACATTTACTTATTCCTAAGAAAAAAATACTTCAGCTGAATTTGTAGCTGTTATTGTTTATTTTCTGAAGGGCAGGTACTTTTCTCATACCAGGAAATTTGATAGATTTTCTTTCCAGAAAGACTAGGCTTTGTCCCATTGTCTTATGATAGTTTTGATTTCATTGGTAAGTGTAGGGCATTTCTGGCCTTGTAGCCTTCTGTTTATAGAATTGAAGCTAGAGTTCAAGATGGAAGAAAAGATATCAATGAAGTATAAAATAGGGCACATTCAGGGTCATCATTTTGTCAAAGAGGAGACCGACTGATAGAATTCAGATAAGAGTCAATCATAACCAGTTTTTGAGATGGAAAAGGTTGACCATTTAATATTGGGAGTAGGTTTTATAGCTTTAAAGAACCAATACAACAGACAGTGGTAAGTTAGGAGGGTTGGCAGAATTTAAGTGTTAATGTATTGATGGACAAAAGTGGCATAAATTAGACCAATTGAAGAATGCTTTCTTGTTTTATGTTTAAGTCTGGTTGTTGACTTTTAAGTTGTTTCAGGTTAAGGTGTTGCAATATATTGTTCAGATGTTTGGCTTCATGGCTGATAGATATTGTATAAAATGAACAAACAGAAGAATGCGAGCAATCCAAAGGACACCATAATTTATTCCAAAATAGTTAAGTGGTTTCCTCTCCACTACAGAGACTTCCTCAGAACAAAACATTAGCCTTACCCAACCAAGTTAAATACCCCCACCAATTATTCAATTGAGCAACAATTAAAATATAAAACAGTATCATAACATTCAACATGACATTAAAAATCACAAAAACACATTTAAAGGTCCTAAAAATATTAAATACATTATATTGCACTCAGCTCTATCATTAATCAACTGTTGAATAAATACAAAACTCAAGATTATTTTTAAAATTAAAACCTTCAAAGGTTTAACCTGAAATTTGATCAAGTTTTAAAACACTGGCAATGCTAATAGTCTCATTTATACCTGGATATCGGGAGGCATTCATGAACAATTGCCATCTTAATTCCATAAGATCTAAGTGTATGTCCAAAATGCCCCCTTTCTCATCTTCCTTTAAGTGCTGCAGGACCAAAAATTTAAAATGGTGTGTGGAATTTTCACTTATGTGTCTAAATAATGCACTTGTCAACCTAGCATGTATGATGTCCCCTAAATGTTCTCCCATCCTGGTCTTTAATTTCCTACTAGTTTTACCAATGTAGAAAATGGGACACTCCTGACATTTAGCCATGTATATCACTCTTTTACTGTTACAATTATAAGGACCCCTGATATACAATTTTTGTCTATTTACCTTAAAGTAGTCATCAGTTTACAATAAATGTTGACAAAAAGAACAAGCATTACATTTAAAATGCCCCACTTTTCTACTTGTCTTCTGTGTAAGTCTTATCCCCCTCTAGAATGTTCTTAATACATTTGTCTCTCCTAAACACATACTTGTGGTTCCTGCCTACTTTGGAACCTATACTAGCATCAAATTGCAAAATTTCCCAATGGTCGTTTAACACCTCTGTGATGGAATTAGCCATCCCATTGTAGGTTCACACCATAGACAAATTGAATTCCCCCCTTTACCTTGTACTATTGGCATTCTTAACAAACCCATAACCCAAAATTGGTTTGTAAATCTCCTCATTCCACTTAAAAATAACCTTTTTGGTGAGCTCCTCCAAAAGTCAACCAGGATATCCCCTCTGCTTGAATGTGTGACTGATAAAGTCCAACTCGACTAAAAAGTCAGCATCAGAACTAACCATCCTGGCTGCTGTTATCAACTGCCCTTTAACCACTCCCTTATTTTGATGCTCAGGGTGGCAGCTCCCATAATTTAAATGTGAATTAGAAAAGGTTGATTTCCTGTGTATTTTGGTCAAAAATTTCATTTGGGCATAATCAATTGTTAAATCAACATCTAGGTATAGTATACATTCCTTATTATATTCAAAAGTGAATTTAAACAACTCTATGGTTCCATTAATGTATAGAAAAAAATGCCCTCAGGCTGTCCTCTGTACCTTTCCAAATCAGGAACAAATCATCCAGAAACCTAGTATAGTGGACTATTTGACCAGTATACTGACTGTTAAACAAATACTCTTGTTCCCAATAAGACATAATAAGATTGGCAAAAATGGGGGCACAAGTGGCCCCCATTGCTACTCCTTTGACTTGTTTATAATAAATCCCTTCAAACCAAATGTAGTTGTTCTTTAACACTAACTCCATTAGTGCAGTTATTTTATTGATCTCATCTTGTTCAAACATTTTCGTTTTGTAAAGCTGCTGTTCCAACCACCTTATTCCTATGTCTTGGGGAATAACCGAAAACAGATTTACAACATCAATAGTAACCATAAATACATCACTTGATAAACCAATTCCATTTAACTTATTAATGAACTGTCAGAAATCTTTGCTTATATAGTCAAAAAAGGACAGGGCATTTGCATCAAATCATCCAAACATTTAGAAATAAAATAAGTTTTACTTCTTTTACTATCCACAATCGGCCAAAATTTTAAATTAATCAGCCCTTTATGTATTTTAAGAATGCCAAATATGTTTGGCACCCTAGGAAACTCATTTTTTAAATAGTGGTGTTCATCTACATCAATTTGACCCTGAAATACCATATCATCAAGTGCCAAATCAATTCTTCTATATGCCATCTTAATTTCATTAAGGGAACTTTCTTCATATGAATCATCCATTAAGATGTTACTCATGCCATCCAGGTACTCACCTCTCTCCATTACCACCACCCCACTTCCTTTATCAGGCTTCATAAATCTGATGGTGGGATCTTTAACTAATTCCAACATAAGTTGTTTTTCTTCCTTAGTCAAATTGGAATAATCAGCCTTTCTATTGTACCTATACCTTTTTCTTATTTCTTTTTCACAAATCCTCTCAAAAAGTTCCACAATTTTGTTTAAAGGTGGATTAAATATACTAGGTTTCTTATATTTATTATACTGACCCCTCGTATTGGCATCATGACCAAACCATATTTTCAGGTTTATTTTTCTTATGTATTTTTTTAAATCTATAAGGGACTCTACCAAATTCCCATTTCTACATGGGACAAATGTGAAACCTTTTGCTAAAAAATCAGCATGCTTCCTATTAATATCCATTTTAGAATAATTGTAAATTTTAAAATCCCCTTTATTATTAGTTACTATCTCAGGGCTTTCCAAACTGGAATAAAATTGCTTGTCTAAACATTCTAATAAAAGATCTAACATTCCTTCACTTTCATTTCCAATATTAGTCATCATAGCTGTTTCATTATTCCTTTCATCATTAGCTACCACCAACCCAGGTCCATTTGAAAACTGTTCAATAACATTTAAAATTTTGGCCAATTGTGGATAGTAAAAGAAGTAAAACATTTTATTTCTAAATATTTGGATGATTTGATGCAAAAAGCCCTGTCCTTTTTTGACTATATAAGCAAAGATTCCTGGCAGTTCATTAATAAGTTAAATGGAATTGGTTTATCAAGTGATGTATTTATGGTTACTATTGATGTAGTAAATCTGTTTTCGGTTATTCCCCATGATATAGGAATAAGGTGGTTGGAACAGCAGCTTTACAAAACCAAAATGTTTGAACAAGATAAGATCAATAAAATAACTGCACTAATGGAGTTAGTGTTAAAGAACAACTACATTTGGTTTGAACGGATTTATTATAAACAAGTCAAAGGAGTAGCAATGGGGGCCACTTGTGCCCCCATTTTTGCCAATCTTATTATGTCTTATTGGGAACAAGAGTATTTGTTCAACAGTCAGTATAGTGGTCAAATAATCCACTATACTAGGTTTCCGGATGATTTGTTCCTGATTTGGAAAGGTACAGAGGACAACCTCAATGGAACCGTAGAGTTTTTAAATTCACTTTTGAATATAATAAGGAACGTATAGTATACCTAGATGTTGATTTAACAATTGATTATACCTAAATAAAATTTTTGACCAAAATACACAGGACATCAACCTTTTCTAATTCATATTTAGATTATGGGAGCTGCCACACTGAGTATCAAAAGAAGGGAGTGGTTAAAGGGCAATTGATAACAGCAGCCAGGATGGTTAGTTCTGATGCTGATTTTTTAGTCGAGTTGGACTTTATCAGTGACATGTTCAAGCAGAGGAGATATCCTGATTGGCTTTTGGAGGAGTTCACCAAAGAGGTTATTTCTATGCAGAATGAGGAGATTTACAAACCAATTTTGGGTTATGGGTTTGTTAGGAATGCCAATAGTACAAGGCAAAGGGGGAATTCAATTTGTCTATGGTGTTAACCTACAATGGGATGGCTAATTCCATCATAGAGGTGTTAAACGACCATTGGAAAATTTTGCAATTTGATGCTAGTATAGGTTCCAAAGTAGGCAAGAACTGAAAGTATGTGTTTAGGAGAGACAAATGTATTAAGAACATTCTAGAGGGGATAAGACCTACACATAAGACAAGTAGAAAGGTGGGGAATTTTAAATGTAATGCTTGTTCTTTTTGTCAACATTTATTGGAAACTGGTGACTACTTTAAGGTAAATGGACAAAAATTGCATATTAGGGGTCTTTATAATTGTAACAGTAAAAGAGTGATATACATGGCTAAATGTCAGGAGTGTCCCATTTTCTACATTGGTAAAACTAGTAGGAAATTAAAGACCAGGATGGGAGAACATTTAGGGGACATCAGACATGCTAGGTTGACAGGTGTATTATTTAGACACATAAGTGAAAATTCCACACACCATTTTAAATTTTTGGCAGCACTTAAAGGAAGATGAGAAAGGGGGCATTTTGGACATACACTTATATTTTATGGAATTAAGATGGCAGTTGTTTATGAATACCTCCCGATATTCAGCTATAAATGAGACTATAAGCATTGCCAGTGTTTTAAAACATGATCAAATTTCAGGTTAAACCTTGGAAGGTTTTAATTTTAAAAATAATCTTGAGATTTGTATTTATTCAACAGTTTATTAATGACAGAGCTGAGTGCAATATTATGTATTTAATATTTTTAGGACTTTTAAATGTGTTTTTGTGATTTTTAATGTCATGTTGAATGTTATGATACTGTTTTAAATTTTAATTGTTGCTCAATTGAATAATTGGTGGGGGTATTTAACTTGGTTGGGTGAGGCTAAAGTTTTGTTCTGAGGAAGTCTCTGTAGTGGAGAGGAAAGCGCTTAACTATTTTGGAATAAATTGTGGTGTCCTTTGGATTGCTCACATTCTTCTGTTTGTTCATTCTGTGGTTTGCTGTGTTCTAGATATTGTATAAAAGTAAAGTTGTCTTCCCTTATAGTAACAACATGATATTTTCCGAAACAATATATTACACAGTATATGATACAAAGTTTGCAAAGTATGCAGAAAGAAATATGCAGCAAACAAGTGTGATTAGCATAGGAAAAAATGTGTTTGCAGGACAGCAACATATGATGTGGGCTTAAAACATTAGTAACAGATGGCTATGATAACAGAGGCTTTCTGAAAAATAAGGGCTTGCTGAAACGTTAAACAAAAAAATCACCATGCAGGAACAGTGTAGCCACTCTTGCATGGAATATGGCTGCAGAGTGATGCAGGAAACAGTCGAGCTGACGTGTACAAGCCTGCCAACACTGTTCCTGCATGGAAAGAAAACCATGCAAATGAGGTGAATTAGTTATTCAGAAAGCAGGCAGGCATCGGAACAGTTCTAGTTGCAGAAATGTGTTTGGTTGCTAACCAAACACATTTCTGCAAATAACAAAATGGAGGCATGATAGCTCAAATAAAAGCATGTATTATAAACTTTTGGCATGCCAATGGCCAAATATATGGCCATTGGCATGGAAAAGTGTTTAATTTAATAAAAAAATCAAAGTTTTTTTTTGGCTGATCTCGGCCATTTAAGCACAGGACAGTGGCATGCAAATGGGATTGTGCTGAAAATAAAAAAAAAATATATTAAAACTCAATTTTAAGGGAAATCTGCATTTTGCCATTATAGTCAATGGCATGCAGAATGAAATCATTACCAGGGAGCACTGGTTGTCAAGGGGAAAGGCTCCATGTCAGAGCAGTAACTATGGACTTAGGCAGTGGGGTATCCAAATGAGGGGAAATTTTCTGAATCACAAAAATTCAAAGTCCACACATTGCACCTAACCAAGTAGGTGCTATAAAAGGATAGTGTAGGCAGTAGGAGCAGCTAACATGAAAAGATGGTGTGTCATGCTTGCTGTACGCACATTGGAGCTCGGTTGCCTGGGTTTGTGCTAAGCACAGTTAAGCAGGAGGGTGTGTCTGAGGCTGTGATGTCTTACTCCATGAAATGAAGACTGTGTTCGCATCCAGGGGAGGGCCATTTCTGCTAAAATGTGTTTACCTTCGCTAAACAGGTGTGTGCGGCATGCACTGGGACTTAAAAAAAAAATTGGAAATAGCAGCATTGTTTACATTTAGGCAGTGGGTTTACGCACCACACCTCAGGGCTTAAAAGAGGCAGAAATGGGAAGGGGGACAAGAAAAAAAAAAGGTAAATAGCAAAATACAGGCACTGAAATACAAGTAAAATAGCTGGCAGGTGGAATATCTCAAAGTCAGCAAATCACACTGGCAGCATCTACACCACACCACTATAAACTATGCAAACACCTTTCATTCTGTTTTTTCCCACAAACTCTGCACCACAGGTGTATGCATACGGGGGAATTTGAACTGACAAAACTAGCAAAATATGTGAAAGGCTGCTGTAGATTTGATCTATCAGTATGTGCAAGAGGCCGAGGGCACTGAGGAAGATAATGCTGACAACAGACTCAGATCAAGGAGGAGGAGAAGAGTGTTCAGACCCAGACTAACCTACCAGGGGCTACATGATCTGAAGATAGTAGAGCACTACAGGGTGGACAGGGACATCCTTCAGCAACTTATTGAGCTGTGCTAGCCTCACCTCAGACCCAGAACCAAAAGAGGGGAACCCATCCCACTGGATACCAAGGTATGTGTAGTCTTAAGAATACTATCTACAGGTACTTTCCAAAGACCAACTGGGGATAACATGGGAGTCTCACAGGCATCTGCATCCAGGATACTCTGCCAGTTCCTGGATGTCATGCAGCCATATGCCGGTGAGCACATTTACTTCCCCAGCACCCATAAGGAGAGGACCAGCAATATGCATCTCTTTCAACATGTAGCAGAATACTAGGAGATACTGGGTGCCATAGACTGTATGCACATCCACATCAAAGCACCACCCAGTGACCAGGGTAGGGTCTACCTAAACCGCAAGGGGTTCCACTCCAACTGCCAGATCATGTGTGATGCCCAGAGCATTATCATGAATGTGTGTAATGGCAGCCCTGGGAGCTATCATGACTCCCACATCTTGCATTCTTCACAGCTGTACCAGGCACTTGCCAGTGGGGACATCCCATATGGCCACCTGGTGGGGGATGACACCCATCAGAAATGCACCCACACCCACACAAGAATGCCATAATGAGGCACATGCACAAACCAGGATCATTATAGAGCATGTGTTTGGGATACTCAAGTCACAGTTCCACTGCCTTGACATATCCAGTGGATCCTTGCAGTACTTTTCAGCCACATGTGCACACATGTTAATAGTATGTGCCATGCACAATATTATCCTGTGGAAATAGCTGCAGCAAGAACAAAATAGGGAAGGGCAAGACAGTCTCCCACCATTGCCAAGGTCTCCACAGGCACAGAGGGATTTGGAGGAGAAACATCCTGATCCTGCCCCTGTAGGCAGATGGAGGAGTGTCCAGTATACCCTGGCCTTAGCAAAGTGACAACTCGTAGCACATACACTGACACTGTAGGGACCTAGGGACTGATATCTCTCTCTGACTTGCACACACAGTAAAATGGATGTGAAACATCACATCACCTATAACTTATCATGTATAGGCAGTGTACTGTGTGTATCTAACATAGTCAGTCCTCAAGCAATGTCCTCACAACTGCCTCAGGCACAAGGTAAGTCAGTCTTCTTAACAATCAATGAATGGAGTGGAATGTTCTGATAGCATATCTATGGTATTGCTGCAAACATGCAAGGGAATGGGGTGGCTTACTGGAATAGCAGCAGAAAACTGACTGCTATGTGGGACAGCAGGAAGTCTATACCCAGTACTGGCTTACCCATACTATGCAGTACCACCCTAGTTGACAAATACCACTGCAGTATATGTGGCGAGCCAAATAACTGGGGGGGTCATAGGTCAGATGCTTGGTTGTCAAAGTGGGAAAACCATACAGAAATGTCTGGCAAAGGCCCTCACATGGTGACATCCATGAAATTCCCACCTACAGACTGACACAGTGATATCACAGCAGGTCTGGCAGTGGCAGTATGGCTCTGAAAGATAAGAAGTCTGAAACTAAAAATGTTTATGCCAGAACAATCTGACCTGTGGTCGACTGTTATGCCTGTTGTCTCAAAGACAGGGCACACCACTATGCTAAATGGGACCAAAATGTTAAGCAAATATCAGCACAGTCTGTGCAAATGTGTATTTTGTATAGATGTGTAACCCCCCCACCCATAGTCCCATAGAAATGCAGTAACATATCCCTAGCCTTAAGCAGCATCCAGCTGTCATCTAGAGTGATGGCTCAACACAAACAGAAAGCAATTGTCAGTAAGACCCAGTCAAGTTACTGGTGCCATCCCACGGGTGTCCACTGCCTGGCAGCCTGGGAACATATGATCATCAGAATTCACTGCTTTGCTACAGATGGCCTGCATTGGTCACACCTGGCCTACAGGCTTCCAGCAAATGCCCATGGTTCACCCTCAGTTGCCTGTTAGGGAGTGTCATGAGGTCCATAACACCAACATAACACAGTCTACAAAATGCAATGAAAGGCCATGCTTCTAATTGCTAGGAGTAAACCTGCCAGCCCCAGAGAGCCAGAAATCTGGACAAAGTCATGAATAATGGCATGATAAAGGTCCAAAGAGATGGAAACTTTTGAAATACTGCTCTAATAATGTTAGAAAGTTGATGGAATGATTGTATTAGCATGGAATGTCTGAAGGGTACGAAGTTTGAAACTGCAATGTCAGCTGTCAGTAATATCTGACTTCAATCATGAGTGACTTACAAAACACTTTTTCTTGAAAACCACACTCATTTGGGTAAACAACCATATATATGAGTCATGAATCTGGACATTCTGAGAAACTCTGTGGCAGGGCTAGAAGTCTAAACATGGGAATGCACTCATTGCAGGCAGTCCTAACCCTGGAAGATGGTGACATGTCTGCACCCAGAGAACCCTGGCCCACAGGCATGGGGAGTAACACACCCTTCTCTGATCACTCATCTTATGCAACATCCTGACCCAAAAATGTAGCCAGCCAAGCAAAATTAGGTGGGCTATACATATATGTGAGACACGCACACAACTCCAGTCTGGTCAAACAGTTTGACACATACAAGACCCTCCAAGTGCAGTCAACCTTTGAGAAGACTCCCATGCAAAGTACTGGAACCTATAGGCCAAAATATCTGACCCAGGACCCCCCCGGCATGTCTTATCCCCTACAAATTTATCTGGAGTCTGCCTATCACCCTGATCCTGCCTGACTTATATTACCCAACCATGTACTAGAAATCAAACCATGCCAGAACAGAAATGCACAGAGATTCCACCATTGTAATATATCACCAAGGTGCTGGACCATTTCCACAACTCCAGCAGTCAATTGATTGTAGGCACACCTCTCAACAGGCTGGATTGTGCAAGAATGCCTAGCATTTGGTATTGGTGTGTGCATCATCCACCCTGTATTCCTCTGGTAAATCACTGTGATGATCTGAGTATGTATGTCACGAGGTACTGAAACAATACATGACAGTGTCAAATGTCATATATGTCAGATGTCTGCTAAAGCAAACCATGTAACCCTAGCGACTCATAC